>NW_007736599.1:8093-10280 GCF_000696425.1 Galeopterus variegatus
TTTCAGATGTTCACCACTCCTAATTTTAAAAGCAGTTGAAACATTTTATATTTCCCCCCCCAAAAAAAAATACAATTAAGTTTTTACTATGAAGGCTTCAACTGATTTTCCGTAAGTCAGTGGAATTTTTAAAAATTCAGCTCTTACTAGAAAAACAGCACATATAAATCAGCTGCTCCAAAAATTCCTCTAAGGTCCTGTCATTCTGAGATAGCAGGCTTGGTCCCATGGCCAATTAAGGGATGCTGGGTAACCCACCCATTCCATATTCATATTAAACATAACGAACAAAATCTCCAACGATGGTTCTACAAATGACACAGAAAGGCATTTTATGATTTTTTATACTTGTCTTTGTATGAAAGAGTGATGCAAAACAGGACAGCTTCGCTGGGGAGCTATGAGGATGGGAGGCTCTTCAAACATGCTTCTGGGCACCTGACTTCATGAAGGTCTGCAGAGGGAAGTCTACCTAGTTATCTTCCTTGAATAGACACTCTGGCAAGCATTTGGATATTCAAGAGATGGGTTGCTTCCTGGACAAATTCTCTAAGGACCGACTGGAGCATTTGCTGAATAAAATGAGATCCATGTCTGGAAATATCAAATCCAGGAGAGCAAAGGCAGCCTCCCTTAAGCTCACTTGGGGTCTGGATGGCAGCCCTCTCTGCACAAAGGCCATCAGTTTCCATCAAGATATGGGCTGACGGGGGTCTAGGGCAAGCCAAAAATGTTTCTCACGTACTAAATCTGATTGAGTGTTTTTGGAAGTACCTGATTAGGACCCTAGAGTTCTAGAAACAAAGGAGACATCTGTGATCTGGCACGCCTTGGATACAAAGGAAATTTAGAATATACCCTGCAGAAAACCTTGATTTTGAGTAGAACTCTGCCTTGATAGGTCCGCCCGGCTCTTAGTGCTAAGAGCAAATTATAGTAATCTCTATTTTCTGTCTATCTCCTCCCAAAAGGCTGATAGCTCAAAATGTAAACCATTGTTAGGAATGTTTCAGGGGAGGACATAATATAATACAGGAAAGTCCCCAAATTAAAAATGAGCCACATTTCAAAAGCATGCTTATAGGAAGGACGTCTGAGACACAGGATCCATTTTCCCATGAACATGCTATTATAAATGGTGGGGAGCTATCCCACAAGAGCCGACTCTACCTGTAACAAGTTTCAAATATAACCCTTTCCCAGGATTCTGAATTTATGGAAGCCCATTTCAGTGAGCAAATATGTTCTAAGTTCTACCCCATAACATGAAGAACCCACCGTTTCATAAGGGTCATGCTGGTTACAAGCTAGGCGAGCATAAACAAAGATATTTCCCTACTTTCCTGAGCTGCCCAGCTCCCAGCCTGACTGGAAAGAAATCTCCACACAGTACCACTTACCACTGTGGAAAGAGGCTTCCTCTCAAGAAGTGGAGTAAAGCCCTTGTTGCTTACCAACCACTTTTCAAATGAGAGCTGTGTTCTAAGTTCAGTGCTCTAATTTCACACTGGGATGGGAAGCTGGCTGGAGGCCTCTCACGAAGCTGCAGTCGAGGTGTTAGCTGAGCTGTTGTCTCATCTGAGGTCTCAGTTGGGGAGGGTCCACTCCAGGCTCACTTGTTGTTGGCAGGGCTCCATGAGCTTGCCAGCAGATACACCCCCATTCTCAACACATGGCCACAAATCCTCTGTTTCTGCTCCATCAAGAGGAGTGTGGGCTGGACTCAGTGATGCATGCCCACTGAACAGAACACGACGGCAGTGATGGGAGGCCGATTCTAAGAGCAGGTTGCAGATGACGACTTCCATCCTGAGTGCTCTTTGCATCTCTCTCAGATGGCTCACAGCAGGGGAGCCAGCTGCCACATCATGAGCAGCCCTGTGAAGAGGCCCACATGGCAAGAGACTGGGCACTGCCAGTATCCACTTGAGCAAGCCTCATAGGATTCAGAGCAGCCTCAGGAGGAACCCTGACCCAGGAGCACCCCACTAAGCTTTGCCCAGATTCCTGACCCGAGAACCAGGACATAATAAACAAGTGTTGTTTTAAGCTGCTAATAATTGGAATAATTGATTACATGGAAATAGAAAATTAATACACTAATGACAGCTGGCCAGACAGCTCATGTGGTTAGAGTGTGGTACTGATAACACTAAAGTCAAGGGTTCTTATCCCCATACTAGCCAG
>NW_007736599.1:11526-14067 GCF_000696425.1 Galeopterus variegatus
TTTTTTACAAAGGAAATCTAATGACATTAGCCAGGAAATCAAACCATATTTTATAGAACTGATTTCCACAGGAAAAGAAACATATTTCCAGTCTAACCAATTTACAAATCACCCCTGGAACATGGTGACCCATTTCTAAGTTAAGACTATCTCTACGTAATTTATTTTCTCCACAAACTTTGTTCCCTAGTGTGCTGGCATTGCTAAAACAGGCATTTCTGAACCACTAAAGTCTAGGAATAGTGTATAAAATATCAAAGTAGGGCTTTTAGCACTTTTGCAATAATTCTGGCAATTTTTATTCATTTGCATTATCCAGGGGATTGTTAGTTGCTTTTCCTGCTGTGTTGTTTGGGGAAGTTATATCTCTGCCTCATTGGGCTTACAAAAACAATGAAGAAAAATGTTTTTCCAAAATTCCCAGGGAGACTAAATTTAAATTCATGCCAAAGGCCTAACTGCAACAGAGAGAATTTTCTGTGTTTTGGTGGGGTTTTTCTGGTTGATAAGTTGGTTAGTTGAGTGTGGGGGCTTTTTTCTTTGACTACATGAAAATAAAAAGATAGTTGGGTTATTGTTATTCACAGAGATACCTGTATGAAATATATTTTTTCCCCTTTCTACGAAAATAAAAATCAAATCTAAAAATTAAAATTGTTGCTGATGTTAAGCTAGGTTATTTGTCAGCCTGGATACTTTGTCCTTAAGCAGCTTAAGATCATGGTATCTCTATCCTATGGAGCAAAACAGGAGATCCTATTACATGCTGTGCTCGTGAGACCTCAAGAAATTATAAACATCTCTGCTAACCACCGTGCAACACTAGAGGACTAAAGCTGCAGCCCATCACTTCAGCAATACTGGAAACTGTTCCTGGCTCATGGATTGCTGACCTCCAGTTCTTGCAGAAACATCACTCACCACCTCTGGTCTCCTCATTTTAGTCAAGTCCCAGGTGAAAACACATGAGAAGGGGGAAAGCAAAGGAAGGAGAAAAAAATGCCAATTGGAGACACAGCAATGTCACTTACCCTTCTTGAAAATGAAGACAAAAGCCACAATTCCAATACCGTGTACAAGAAATTCTTACATAGCTCTCTGGGTCCGGTCAGGAGACAGAAACCACGCAGCAGGTTAACAGGAAGTATAACACAAAGGATATTAACTATGATAAAAGAGTGACCACACAATCATAGGAAACTCTCTACGACACTCCAGGGCTGAGGGAGCATACCTAAGAAGGACAGATGTGGGAGGATTCAGACCTGTGGGAGGAGTGGTTCAGCCCTGGACAGAACAGAAGTCTGCGGGTCTGGCCAGGGCAGAGCTGGTCTGGAGATGTGGAGCAAGCAACAGGATGCCCTCTAGGATGCAGGTGATCAGCAGCTGGCGGCACTGTCATGTGGTCAAGGTCCAGGCACTGACAGAGACGGGAGGCCTCTGGACTGTCTGCGGGAGCTCTGCGCACAGCCCATTGGCTCTGGCTCCCCTCTTGAGAGGGCTACAGAAAAGTTATCACCAAGCTGAGGCTGTAAGATCACAAAGAGACTGTGTTCTGGGCCCATGGCTGCAGCAGGTTCCCCTGGAGGTCCTCATGCCCACACTGCTGGCCCTGGCCCACACTGGCAATGGAGGGGAAGACTTCCTCCAACAATATCCCCCCAGTGCCTTCTGCTGAGAATGTGTCATACTGTGCTCATGCTACAGGAGAAATACTAAAGAAATTCCTTCCACACCTAGAAAGACAATTCACCAAAACTGACATGAGAAATAGAAAATCTGAAATAGAAAATTCTAGGGTCATTTACCTTCCCTGGGAAATTCTAGATGCATTTAAGGAAGAGATAATGCCAATTCTACATAAACTACTTCAAAAAATAGAGGAGAAGGCTGCTTTTCCCAACTTATTTTATAAGACACAAATTACCCTGTTGCAAAAACCAAAGACACAAGAAAACTACAGACAAATCTCGCTATGAACAAAGACACAAAAGTCCTTTAATAATATTGAATCCAGGAATATATAAAAAGAAAAATAATCATGGCCAACTGGGGTTCATCCAAGGAATTCAAAGTTGTTTTTAACATTCAAAAAAACTCAATGTAGTTTACCATATTAACAGAATACAAAAGAAAAAATAATATCTGATAATCTCAACAGATGATAAAAAGGCATTTGACCCAACTCATCACCTATTTGTAAGTTTTAAAAAATTCTCAATAATCTAAGAACAGAATTTACAGCTGTTTTACAGCTGGCATTATACTTAATGGTAAAAGACGATGTTTTCAGCCTTAAATCAGGAAAAAGGCAAGGATGTATACACATTCTACTGCTATTCAACATTGTAGGGAGGTCCTAGTCAATTCAAGAGGGCAGGAAAAAGGAATAAAAGTCACATAGAAAGGAAAGAAGAAGAAAAGTGTTCTTTATATGCAGGCAACATGGTTGTATAATTAAAAAGTCCTAAGGAAAAAACGGTATTTGTACTAATAAGTAAGTTTATCAAGATCACAGAATACTAGGTCAACATGCAAAAA
>NW_007736599.1:15086-16068 GCF_000696425.1 Galeopterus variegatus
AAAAAAAAAGGAAGGTTTTTGTAGATATCAACATATTGATTCTAAAATTTATATGGAAAATCAAAAGACCTAAACTAGCCAAAACAATTTTGAAATATAAGTTGGAGAACTTACGCTACCTGATTTCAAGACTTACTATAAGCTTATGGTAATCAAGACCATGTGCTATTGGCATAAGGAAAGTCCTATAGAGAGTGGAACAGAATACAGAGTACATACTTAAATTTGACAAAAGTACTGAGGTCATTCAATCAGGAAAGGATAATCTTTTCCACAAATGGTGCTAGAACAACTTGATATCTAAATGGGACAGGTCAACTCTTACTTCTCACCTTCTGCAAACAACTAACATGAAATGGACTGCAAACGTGGAAGTGTTCACAGCCTGAACAGGGCTCTCCATTCTTTTCTTCTCATTCACTTGAAAGATACCACTGTGGAAATCAACTGAAAACTAAACACCTTCTCAAAATCTTCCCCTGTTTTTATTGTTGTTTTCACATCCTAACAAAACAGTCTGAACAAAACCTAGAGAGAAGAATGAGACTATTAAAGGGTAAAACAAGGGTATTTCTTTGACGTGATGAACAGTTCTGTGTGCTGATTGTGGTGATGGTTACACAAATCCGCACGTGCGATAAAATTTTATAGAATTATACACCAAAAAAGAAGTGCATGAAATAATGGTGAAATCCAAATTAGATCTGTATTTGAGTTAATAATATTATACCAACGTAAATTCTCTGGCTTTGACAACATACTATGATTGGGTAAGATGTTATCATTGGAGGAAGAAGGTTGAAAGACATGTTGGAACCATGTATTATTCTTGTGGTTCTTAAACTATTTCAAACTAAGAAATTTTTAAAAAATCTTGTGAGAGATCCTAAACATATAAATATTACCTAATTGTTTAAATTGTGAACTTACAAATTCTCAAAACTTGTAAAGGAAATTGAGAAGATTTTTGTTCCCAAAGCAT
>NW_007736599.1:16735-18435 GCF_000696425.1 Galeopterus variegatus
AAATTCTCAAAACTTGTAAAGGAAATTGAGAAGATTTTTGTTCCCAAAGCATAATTTTTAAAGTTACAGAGTACTAACCCATTCATTCAAATTAAATACCATGAGCTTGTGGTCTACATGTATAATCATTTCAAAGGATTGATAATTGATAGTCCCATTTCTTTAGTATAAAGGAATGACAACAGAACTGTGTCTGAATAGAGAAACAACCAGCGTATAAGTCCACACTGACAGGTAACATGTTTATCTAATACATTTGAAGGACCTTCTAAGGTTAATTTAGAAACAATAATAGCGAGCAGCTACTGCTTGCTAGTAACACTTAATGTAATCAAAACATTTTGGGAAGAAATACAGATAAAGAAGTTGTGTCTTGTTATTACAGTGGATAGTCTACCTAATTTTTTATTTCTCAGATTACCCAGCTTGTAGAGAAATATAGAAAATAAGTGTTCCTCTGGGCTGTGGAACAGTCTTTTTAAAGGTGACTGTATAAGTAGTAGCCCAGCTGCAGCATTCCATGTGAGGCTCCTAACATACAACACAGGGCGGGGCTTAGGGAGTGGAAGACAGCTGAGTGAGGATCGAGTTCCTTATTTACTCTCCATTTTCTTTCCCATGCTTTTTTCCAAATTCCACAAATAGGCACCATATTTTTATTGAAGTTTTTACTTCAGGATGCACCCAAGTATGGGTAAAAAGCAAATTCTCAAGACGCTCCAGAGATCATGGGCCAAGTGTTAGGCAATGTGTGTTCATGGTGGACCATCTGGAGACCAAATGTGGAAGGGACTCAACCTTGCTGTCTTCACGGCCAAGAGAAGATGGCCAGCAGCTGGCCGCGCCCTTTGCAGGAGCTGCCACACTGAGGGAGGGTCCTCCGTGGTGCAATGGCAGGTACCCATGCCTTTAAAATCTATCTGAGATGAAAAGTACGGCTCGAGCTGACACTCAATGTAAGTCCCAATGGGAAGAAACACTTCATGAAAAGCTTTTTGTCCAGAAACAAAAGCGGTCCCTCTGCCCACACTAAACAGCACGGATGTACAGGATCAACACTCAGGATGGCCGGTGACCATTCATGCGGAAAGATCTAAGCCTGGTGTTGTTATAAAAACCAGAGCAAGACCTTTTTCTCTAGACAGAACTCAAAGACAAATGACATATAGGATTTAAATCTAACACCCCTCTGAAGAGATAGTAGCAGACAGCAGGACCAACCAACTTTGCATAGAGGACACATCTGCCTGGTGCCCTCCCTCACCCGCCCGCAGCCTCAGCTGCCTGAAACCCTTCAGGAGGTGACAGAGCCTTCCACCTCCAGCTGGAGGTTTAAATTATATGTGCCTCCAGGAACCAACGCAGTGACAATTCTACCCAAAGGTAAACGTCACTATCCAATAGGTCTACAACAGGGGTTAGCAAAACTATGGCCTCCCGCCTCCTGTTTTTGTGCAGCCCATGAGCTCAGAGTGATTGTACATTTTTTTAATGATTGAAAAACAATCCAAAGAAAAATATTTTGTGACACATGCAAACTCTGTGAGATTCTGATTTGAGTGTCATTAATAAAGTTTTATTGGCACCTAGCCACACTCATTCATTTCTGTACTGTCTGTGGCTGCCTTCACTCTGCCAAGGCAGAGAGGAGTCGCCGTGACAGAGGCCTGCAAAGCCTACAATATTTACCATCCGGCCCT
>NW_007736599.1:19265-21323 GCF_000696425.1 Galeopterus variegatus
TGCAGGGCTCAAAGGTGTGGAGGATTAAGTGAAGGGTCAGTTCAGGCCACTGTCTAGGGACTGGTGAAAGGAGTCACAGTAGCTAGAGCTGAAAGGCAATCGGGGGCCAGATCCTGAGCTGACACACAACTTTCTTGTCCTTTGCTCCGCCTTGGGTTATTTCTTTCCCCTTTCTGTTCATGTCCCTCCTCCCAATGATGCTCAAAGACACCCTTGTGTGTTCTTTGGCCCACCTGAGGCACTAAGGGTCACACTGAGCCCACTGTTCCTAGCAGTTCCCCCAGTAGCATCTGCAGAGCATCTATTCTGAAGCAAAAACAGGCCTTTCTGCCTTACCTCCACCCTCTCATCATCAGATCATCTGACCTGTCTGCCCTCCCATGCTTAGGTAAATTCTTTGGGGGAAACCCTAGATCCACATCTGGTAGCATCTTGCATCTTCCAGCTGCTGAGTGAGAACTAAATGAGATTCTTGGGACTCCCAGTAATTTATCATGAATTCTAATGAATGCCAAGCCCCGGTCACGATGCATACTGACAAAGTGCCCTGTGCAGCCAGCTGTCCCTCCATCACCAATTGTCCACAGGGGAATTCGCATTCACTAAGGGCACAGCCATCTCCAGAGAACAGTGCTCAGCAGAAGCTCTGCAAAAGAGAAGGCAGCCCTGTAGCTTTGAGATAGAGGATTTCATGGTAAATATTGGGAATATTTACCAAAAGCAGAAGGCACAAGGAATGAACAGTTAAGAACCATGTCTCGGCCCTGCAATAAAGATCATAAGACGATGCACGCAAACTATTTGTTCTCATGTTTTATTCAACATCATTTACTTCCTGTCCCTTTAATTGCCCTTGCTTTCTTTTCTTTCACAGTCTAGGTGGTAAAACCACGCTATTTTCTGTTCAATTTGAGCATTGGATTTGGAGTGGGAAGACCTGAGTACGAATCCTGATTGCACGCAACTATTAGTTATATGGTCTACAGCTTTGTGTCCTTTGACACACTGCCTAACTTTTCTAAATCTAGATCTCTTCATCCATCAAATTTGGGTCATGCCTGCTCCACCTGCCTGCCAAGGTTTCTACGTGGACCAGGTCGAAATGTATGGGAAGATGGACACGAGAAGCTTAAAGCACCAGACAAACCTAAGGGATCCTTACTCTTGTTCTAAATATGTCTTCCTCTTTAAATATTTCTTACCATTTTCTAAAGGAACTAGTCAGGGAAGTATTACAAAATAATAATAACCCTAGAATCCAATGTAAATCAAGCAATTTACTCCCAGCCTGGAAAGAGGAATTGTCTGCTATCTTCACTGAGTATAACACAACAGGCAGAACTTCTACATCTAGAGGGAAGGTGGTTATCAAGGTTTACTGTTCTCAAGGACAGAAACTGATATTCTTCCTGTTTCTTGAAAAAGGTTTGGATTCTATAAATGTCTAAAGGGGAACTTAAAGGGTAGAAATTATTTCAGAGGCTGGCTACATAAAAGAACATTGAGGGAATCAAAACACCACTATCACCATCACCACAACCACTACCACCAACAACAACAAAAACAATACTAACAACAACTACAATACTGCCAACAACACCAAATACCAACACCATTACCAACACCACCAAAAACAATGACATCAACACTATTACCAACACCAACACCGACACCAACACTACCAATGCTCTACCAACACCACCAAAAACAATGACATCAACACTATTACCAACACCAACACCGACACCAACAACACTACCAATGCTCACACCATCGCCAACATCATCAACACTACCATCACCAGCACCACTACCACCAAAAGCACCAACACCGACAACATCAACACCATTACCAACACCAACACTACCAACAATAACAACACTACCAACACCATCACCAACACCATCAACACTACCACCAAAAGCACCAACACCGACAACATCAACACCATTACCAACACCAACACTACCCACTCCACCAACACTACCAACACCATCACCAACACCAACACCACCAACACCACCAACACCATCAACACTACCATCACCAGCACCACTA
>NW_007736599.1:22613-23974 GCF_000696425.1 Galeopterus variegatus
ACTACCACCAAAAGCACCAACACCGACAACATCAACACCATCACCAACACCAACACCAACACCAACAACACTACCAATGCTAACACCATCACCAACACCATCAGCACTAACATCACCAGCACCACTACCACCAAAAGCACCAACACCGACAACATCAACACCATTACCAACACCAACACCACCCACACCACCAACACTACCAACACCATCACCAGCACCACTACCACCAAAAGCACCAACACCATCACCAGCACCACTACCACCAAAAGCACCAACACCGAAAACATCAACACCATCACCAACACCAACACCGCCAACACCACCAACACTACCAACACCATCACCAACACCATCAACACTACCATCACTACCGCCACTACCAACATTAACAGCAACAAAAACACCAAAACCAACAACAATACTATCAACACTAATGCCAAAACCAACAGCAGCAGCAGCAGCAGCAACAAAAACACACCACCAACACCACCAAACTCTCCAATACCAACAGCACCAGCCTCAGCTGTGCCTTCCCTGATGCCACCCCTTCTCCCTGTCCAGCTAGCAGAAGGGACACCAAGCCTCTATATCTAGGCCTTCCAGGGTTAGGGAAGAGTAAAAGAAAAAAAAGAGAAGAGGAGGGGAAAAGTCTGGGGACATCAAAGCAGCCATGGACTGGCCTGCCTCCTGCTGTCTGCTCATTAGTGTCACTAGTCACTCTTCTACTCAATCTGAACTTGCATATTTTGAGTCTCAGTTTCCTCATCTGCAAAAAATGAGAAGGGTCCTGGATGATCACTAGGGTCTTCTCTATTCTAATATTCGATGAGCCAATCCATGACAGACAGTGGTGGCGGGCAGCCTCTAGGATGGCCCCCAAATACCCTCGCCTTCTGGTGTCCACAGCCTGTGTAATCGCTTCTGCTTGAGTAACTCGCTTCTAACTGAAAGAACATGGCAGTATCAAGGAGATACTACTTATGTGACTAAGTCACAAAAGATGCAGATTTTCGTCTTGCTAAAAGATTCTTTCTCTTGCATAGTTTGATGGAGCAAGTTTCCATGATGGAAAGGCACCTGTGGCAAAGAAGTGAGAGAACATCCTCCAGGCAACAGCCAGTGGAGACCAAGGCCCTCAGCCCAACAGCTCTTGAGAAACAGAGTCCTGCCAGTGACCACGCAAGTGAGCTTGGAAGTAGATCCCTCCCCAGCTGAGCTCTTTTTTAAGACCTCCACCTTGAGTGTAGCCTCGTGAGAGACCCTGAAGGAGAGGACCCAGCTGAGCTGTGTCCAGACCCCTGACCCACAGAAACTAAGATAATAGATGCATGTTGTTTTAAGCCAGTAAGGTTTGCAGTAAT
>NW_007736599.1:24298-29171 GCF_000696425.1 Galeopterus variegatus
ATCGCTTCTGCTTGAGTAACTCGCTTCTAACTGAAAGAACATGGCAGTATCAAGGAGATACCACTTATGTGACTAAGTCACAAAAGATGCAGATTTTCGTCTTGCTAAAAGATTCTTTCTCTTGCATAGTTTGATGGAGCAAGTTTCCATGACGGAAAGGCACCTGTGGCAAAGAAGTGAGAGAACATCCTCCAAGCAACAGCCAGTGGAGACCGAGGCCCTCAGCCCAACAGCTCTTGAGAAACAGAGTCCTGCCAGTGACCACGCAAGTGAGCTTGGAAGCAGATCCCTCCCCACCTGAGCTCTTGTTTAAGACCTCCACCTTGAGTGCAGCCTCGTGAGAGACCCTGAAGCAGAGGACCCAGCTGAGCTGTGTCCAGACCCCCGACCCACAGAAACTAAGATAATAGATGCATGTTGTTTTAAGCCAGTAAGGTTTGCAGTAATTTATCACACAATAATAGATGACTAATACACACAGCTTTGTTTGTGTGATATTCTTATGTCATTCTGTAAGCCAAATGAAAGATCATCTGGAACTGGGGCCAGAAACCGGGAAACCTGACTTAGCAGCCACAGTATAGAGTATAAACCAGGCAAGTCACCAATGCCCCTAAATCACCCCCTATCTACTCCCAGCCTCAAAAAGTTTGGGGGCAGGAGCTAAGAAAAGAGGTCCAGATTCTACGAGTTGTTGATGTTGGTCATAAGCCAACAGGACTGCATCTCCTCTCCCCACCCCTACCTTGTATTTCACTGGCATGTCTGCATTTTGAGAAGAGAAAATATTTTCTTACATTAATCTCCATACTCACCCCCTCACCCACAGTGCACACCAGTCGCACAGTCCGGCCAAATCACGTGGGCATGGAGGAAGGCCATGCCCATTCAGGAACATGACCCAGGGTAGAAGCAAAGCCTCTGGGCACCAGGAGAGACCACCTCTGCCTGACACCAGGAAGTCCCTCTGGCTCGCCCTTCACAATATATCTGGATTCTGACCCCTTCTCAACACCTGCACTACCACCCAGCCACCTCATCGAATGTCCTCCTCTATTGCAACACCTCCAGGCTCCACTGTACCCCACTCTCTGGGATCCCTTCCACCTGCCCCATCTATCCTCCACTCGGTAACTGTCTTAAGTGTAAATACAATCCTATCACTCTGCTTCCATTTCCTGCACCATCAGTCACATTTAGGACACATTCCAAGTCTCTACCCTTGCCTGTAGACCCCCGGGACCCGCCCCTGAGTGGTTTCCAGCCTGGTTTCCTCCCCAGCCACATGCGTGCTGTCTTCTGGATAGGTCAAGGCTGTCACCCCCAAATCTTTGCACCTGTGCTCCAGCTGCCTACAACATGCTTCCAGCAGACATCTGCTCAACTCACTCTCACTGCACTCAGGTTTCTACTCAAACACCAGCTCTGCAGGAGCCCTCCCCTGACCAGCCTCTGTGCAACCGCATGTCCTTCTGCTCTGCTCGCACCTTCTCATGCTCAACTTACCCTGACACATTTAGCACTGTTTGAAGTTATAACATGCAGGTGTTTACTGGTTATGTTCTGTCCTCTCCTCCCACCTGCATGCAAGTCTCCTGGGTGTAGACAGGACCCTTCCTGTTCTCACCTGTGCCCAGGACAGTGTCTACTGTTCAATAAACATCTGCTGGTTAACTGTGGATTTGAAAGGGAAGCCTCGAAAAGAAGAATGGAATGGAAAGTTATCCAGGTAGAGGTCATAGGCAAGAGGTTGAGTCCAGGAAGTCAGCTAAAGAGAAGGGATGGCAGTTTCAACAATCTGGCAATATTTGGAAGTAGTGAAGAAGCAGATAGAACATTTTAGCACAGCTCATAATCCACTGTCCTCTGAAAACATCTGGTTTCCCATCCATTTCTTCAATGCATTCAACCAGAGGAAACGAAAACACAACCCCTACAGTGTCTGACACTAAATAAATAAGCATGTTGAATACACATGACTGGGACATAACAAGCAATACATATTTGGTCTCTGCCCCTGGTTCCTGGCACAGAGCTCCTAAAGCCCTTGGACTTTGTCAGTGACAGGAGTAAGAGGAGCATGTTCTGTAACTCATAACAAGCCCCTCTCAACCTGAGTTTATGCTAATGAGGTGACTCTAGGGGGATGGGGGCTGGCTGCTGGGGAACCAACCAAGTGAGTAGAGGGTAGGAAGCTTCAGCACCCCCACCCCATCTCTGGGGAAGGGAAAGGCTGACGATTTAATCAACCATACCTACATAACCAAGCTTTCTTGAAAACTCTAATCAATAGGGTTTGGAGAGCTTCTGGGCTGGTGAACATGTAGAGGTGCTGGGAGCGTGGGGAGCCCAGGAGGGCATGGAAGCCTGAGCCCCTTCCCCATACCTTGCCTTGGGCATCTCTTCTGTGTGGCAGTTCCTGACTTGTGTCCTTTACAACAAACTGCTGAACATAAGCAGTGTTTCTCTGAGTTCTGTGAACCATTCTAGCAAATTATGGAACCTAAGGATGGGGTTGTGAGAACCACCAATTTATATCCAAGTCAGGCAGAGTGCAGGTGACAACCTGGGATTTGCAACTGACATCTGAAGTCGGGGGCAGTCTTGTGAAACTAAGCCCCTTAACCTGTGGAGTCTGACACTAACTCCAGATAGTGCCAGAATTGAACTGACTCATTGGACGCTCAGTTCGTGTCCACAGAAAATTAGAAAATTGCTTGGTGTGAAAAATCCACACATTTGGTTACAGACATGTTTTGTAAGTGCAGAGAACATAGTTTTTCCCCTTAGAACAACTTAGGGTTAACATTCTGCATATAACAACCTTTACTTGGGGAAGGAGGAGGATCCCAGGGAACTGTGCAGGTGTGGACAGGTGCCGGGCCCTGCACTGAGGGCCTTACCTTCAATATCTCCTTAAACATCTTACCTCGACCCAGAAAGTCAGCAACGTCTCCATTTTACACATGGAAAACTAGCTCAGCTGGGATTCGGAACTGGAATGTGAACCCAGGTCTGCTGAACTCCATAGCCTGTGCTCCTAACTAATACACGCCATCAGCTGGGGGGTGTATTCGGGCCTGAACCAGAAGCCAGGAATGTTAGCTTAGAAGAAAGCAAGACAAGACCTTGCCAGCCACCAGGCAGAAAGCATCTGTGCAACAGAAATATACCTGCCACCCCAAGACACGACCTTCTTTCTTTTTCAGCATGACTGAAGTGCACAGGTGAACCCTGCGTCATAATTATGAATGACAGCAGTGACCATGGAAATCGTTCAGTCCTGCCCCTTTCCAGAGAGACAAAGACACCACTTCTCAGAGCACAGAGTCCCACGATTAGGAAGAGAAGATGAAAGCCTTGTCTTCTGTTCTTGGTACCTATTCAGTGTGCAGATCCTACAAGAAACTTGAGAATTTTGCTCTGTTTTTATTTTTTTAAATAGACGATGATCCTGTCTTATCACCACATTACTACAGAGGCAAAAGTAACTTAATTATGAAAAAATAACACTGACCTGTGGGGCGGCCAGGACATAGGGTGAGGCACTGGCTCAACACAGTCACCAGAGTGAATGGAAACTGCCGAGGGAAGACTGGTAAAGAGTGAGTTTTAGTTCTTTGTAATGCCCTGAATCAACAGGACATCCAGAAACTTGCAACCAGGTATAAGTACTAAGAGTCATGTTCCTCTAAGTAAAAACAGAAACCAGCAACATTACACAGAAACAAACCAACAAAAACCTTCGTAAAGGAATCTCACCATTGGGCAGTAGGTCTGAGCCACAGGTCCAGAGCCTGGGGCCACCCCCTACTGCTCAAACCTCAGACGACCACAGTTATCTCCCCTCCTCTTTATGTAGTAAAACATCCCACGGCATCTCAACTCAGTCCTCACCCTTGATAAGTCGAGAGCTTCCAACCTTTTAACATCTTGGCCTAATTACCAACCTGGATTACTCCGAATTTCAACTGAAGATACGGATCTTGAGTCACTGAAATGACCGTCATTATTACTGATGTCTGTACAAAGTGAATACCGCTTTCAGTCACTAAGGTAAATATTCACATTTCTTAGACAAAACATGTCATCATCTTCATCACTACATTGATAACTCGGTGGTAGTTTCTGTGATACAAAATTAGCAATACGGCAGTTAGGTTTTTTCTAACTACTTTCCTGATGGAAATGTTACCGTGTTGAACAGCTAAGATTCATTCGGTTTTTGCTGTCAGAGTATGTTAAACTAAGCGAAATCTATCAGGAAGTGTACACACCCCTCCGTTTTCTGATTTTCATACTCCTAGCTCAAGGACAATGCAGACATTTAAAACGTCATGGATAATTAGCCAGCCTCTTTACAAATAAGATATCTTGCTCTGACTGAATCACAGTTTGCCAATCTCAGGAACAGATGTACCATGGGGAGGTGATCAGAGGTAAAATATTCGTTTATGTTTCTGGAATGAAAGAGGTGGATGAAATGGCAGGAAGTACTGGAGGTGAGGTGACCAGGTTCTACACCTAATTCTAAGTGATTTTGGAGAAGTCACCTTACCCCTTTATTTGTTTTCTCAACTGGGGACTCAGAGACTCCCTCCAGTTCTTAAAATCCTCTTCTTCCTCAACTATAGATAGACTCATCCTCAAATGAAACAGACACTGTGCAGTTAATGCAAATTTTCAACTAGGCATCCAAAGTGCCCACAGCTTTTCTTCTTTACAAGACTCGTTTTTAAGAAATTTCAGGGCTGTCCATAGATCTACTGCTAGAAAATGTTCACCAACAAATAAAGCATCAATAAATACCAGATATAAGCTGAGAACTTTATTACCAACAAAGACCTTAAATTTTCTTAATGTTGTACATTGT
>NW_007736599.1:29651-31708 GCF_000696425.1 Galeopterus variegatus
GCTGAGAACTTTATTACCAACAAAGACCTTAAATTTTCTTAATGTTGTACATTGTGTCACCAAAACATGGCGAATACTTACAAGCAACTTTTAAGTCAACGCTGACGTATCGTAAAACAGTTGTTTCTACAGCCATAAGGGGGAGCACGAAAACATGACTATTTCCTCCCAAGTAGGGTAGATAATAACACACTTGTGAAGCACTATGCACCTAGCAAGCTCACTGAACTCAAACAAAATGTATCAACAAAAAGTATCAAAGCTCAGGCATTTTTACAAAAGCAAAAGACAAGAGAATGTAGCATAAGCGTCTTGAGTTAGGAGGATCCTAGTTCATTCCCCACCATATCCGTCAGAGCACCTTGCCAGCTATATCCAGTTTACTGAGTTGCTGAAGAACATAATAATTTAGAGTTGGGGGATACATACCAACCCCTCACCAATGAATCAGCATCAACCTATCTTCATTTTGAATTCTGTGAAGAGTTTTCAAAACCACAAGAGGTACAAGCCTGGCACACTTCACCAGCATCAAGCTCTTCAACACCATCATGACACCACCCAAGATGTCTATCATTTGCAGAGATGCATCAAACAAAGAGAAGGGCAGCTCATAACGGAGTCTGCAGAACCATTTCTCACCCTAAGGTCTCTATGGAGAAACAGGAGCTCCATCATGATCCTGCTTCATTTATGAAATATGGTGAAGCTACAGCCCCCCTTATTAAGTCTCCAGAAGCTAAATTATTTAAGGCTATTTCCCAGACAAGAAGGATACGGGTTAGTGAAAACAACCTGAAAACACAGCTACCGAGCAGATCAGATGTCCCTGTTGGAACATACTTCTGAAAGCGATGGCAGGAGCCCTGGTGGGGATGAGACTCTGCTCCTGGCCCCCAGTCCAGCTTTCACTGACATATGACCTGGCTGAGAGCCATTTAACCTCACTAACATGGCCTTCAGCTCTGGAATGTGGAGAGGACGACCTCTTCACAGAGGTCTCTTGAGTCAGATTTCCTCTATGTTTATTCTTCACTTGAAAAGGAAAAAGAAAAAATTGGTATTTGTGGAAAAGCTGAAGCCTTCCACAGCTGAAACAAGAGATGGGCTAAGCACACACAAGAATGAGAATTTAGTTCTGGAGCCCACCTTGAAAACTGAAGCAAAGAAGTCTTGACTCGTGCACATTCACTAAATCTAAGACCTAACCCTCCGGAGGCCTCCCGGCACCACCACGGACCTCTGCTCCTGTCTCTGCTCAGTCCCTGCTGTCCTGGATCCTTGTGAGCTGAGGCCCTATTCTTCCTGGTCCCACCCTCTCTAGGGGGGCTGCTCAGACAGGGCTCGCTTCTCTGAAGAGGACGGATTTGAGATGAACAAATACTTCTGATTTTAGAAAGGACAGATTTGAGAAGTTTTCCACAGGCAGGCTTCTCCTGAAACTTCAGTTCTCATCCTGAATTTTAAAACCATAATGTGACATTTTAACATATGGCAAAGAGATGAATTTGAGATCGTTTCAAACTGCTTAAAAGATCTGCATTAAACACAGATTTCCATTATTACAGATCTAATAAGTCCTCTTCTCATCTGGGCTATCAGCAACAGAGTAAGTAATTACCATTCAACTTGGGCCGTTCCAGCCCATTAGCCCAATACTGATGACTCAGGAAAAGCTACACATGAGAACTAAATGCTGATAAAAGATAAAATGGAACAGAAGAAAATCATGCTGCCTTATCCCACTCTGCTACATCTATTATAACGACTGAATGAAAAATAAATAAACTTGATGGATTGATGAGTCCAAAAGTAAATACAAAATAGAGTTGTAGCTATCTAGATAAAAGCAAAATGCCCCCTTGAATATATCACAGGTTCTAAAGAACTTTCAGTTATCCGTTTCACTGCTTACTTATGTACTAGGGCTGGATGGATCTAAAGGATTCCGAACATCTCCAAAGTGAAATGCTTAAATAAGTCAGCCAGGTATTCATTCAACAAGCTAGCCAATAAGTCAGGCTCCATGCTAGGTGCTGGCAATACAAATATTAATG
>NW_007736599.1:32148-35995 GCF_000696425.1 Galeopterus variegatus
TTCAACAAGCTAGCCAATAAGTCAGGCTCCATGCTAGGTGCTGGCAATACAAATATTAATGAGACACTATCCTCTTAATGAGAAATTCAAGATAGTCATTTTAACCATACCCAAACTGAGGGCATTTTCCACACAGATTAATTGGTTTTAAATTCATTAGACTACAATTTTTCTTTAATCCAGACTCCCAGTTATCAATTAGCAAACATTTGTTGATCCAATGTTACATTCTCGGCATTTGGGGAAATGCATGAATAATGATCATTGAGATCTGATAACAGTGTTGTTCAAGTTGGGGAGATAAGACTAATTGAAACAGGGAACACTGAGCATATATAGTTCCATGTTAAATTATATAGTGGAAATTATCAGTTCTATAGGAGGTCAAAGTAAAAGCTGGAATGATGGAGATAGGCTGGGAAGACTTCAGGGATGAGGTGACGTGTGGCTGTCATGGCATTTTGTCCTGGATGGCAAGTGACTGGTGTGGCTGAAGTACTGACAGGTGCATGTAAGGAAGCCATGGGGAAAGGGGCCAAACAGGTGGGTAGACAGTTGCTTGGATGATGGCAAGTGCAGTGTTGAAGAGTACTTGGGCTACAGTGGGATGCAATGGATGGCAGGAGACTGGGTGAGTCCAAGGAGATCAGAACTGGTGATGGCCATGTGGACAGAGAGGAGGGGAGGGATACAAGTCAAAAAGGCAGTGAAGGGAGGCTGAAGACGGCCAGTCTGGGCATATCAGCTCTACTGACAGAAACAAAAAAACACCATTTGAAGAGGAGAAGATGGTGAGGTTGGTTTTTGATAGAAGCCATAAAAATTGAATACTGGAAGAAATCTCAGAGGCCAGCAAATTGTACTGCTCCACTTGGATGTCTGAGCACAGTACACTGAGCTTGAGGTGCCAGTGGACAGCCAGGGGACGTGTCCAGTTGGCAATGAGAGACAGGAGCAGGACTGAAGGAGAGGACAAGACTTCAGACCTGGGCTGAGGAGTCTGTTGCTGCAGAGTTGATAATGCGCCAGGGAGCATGGACGAGCTCCAGGGGAGAAAGCCGAGAGAGAGAGAGAGAGAGAAACACAGGACTGCAGCCTGGGCCTGGGGGTGTGGGCAAGAGGGAAGTGGGCTGGGAATGCATCTGGAGCAGGGGCGGTGGGAGGGGGCAGGGGACGAGCTGGGATAGTGTCGCAAGATCCACGACGGAAGCATTGTGGGAAAGCATGGGTGCATGACGTCCAACACACGGACTTGCTACCAGTCAGTCTAACGGGTTCCCCCCGCCCCAAGTCCACCGTTGGTCACCTCTTTGCTCACCTATATGCCCGTGCCCTTGGCCCACTTTCTCTTTTCTAGCTGCCACTGTGAGCTCTTCCATCCGTGTTCCTCTAATCCCCCTCCTCTCTCTGCACACCCTCATCAATGCATCCAGTGACAAAAGCCCAAGCCCCTTTTCGAGATGTGCAGAGCTCAGGCTGCTCCTAACTCCCTTTCCCCAAACCTCTCACATAACCACATGGATAGGCGTCCTCCCCTCTTGTCTTGTCCTAGAAATCTGCCTCCTTGGTTTGGACGCTGACCCCAGCCAACGAAACCCACAAACCCATGGTACCCGGGATGACCGGCCGGTTCCTCAGCTGTATGTGTGGCCCAGGTGTGCCTCTTCCTGCAGCACATAAAAGCTGCCTCGTGTGAGTTAAATGTCAATGTGGTCATTTGCAAATTCAAATGCCTAAGATGGGACAGACTAGAACACAGATGACTGCAGGAAAAACCAACAGTGACAAGAAAACAGTGACAAAGAAGGGGCTGCAGACGGAGTTAATCAAGACAGGATTTGGAAGACAGCATCTTGAAAAGCGGAGCCTGGCTGCGAGCCCAGAAGACAGACAAGCGGGAAGGTTCCTGGGCAGGGGCCCAAGAGGGCTCAGCGTGGCTGCGGTGTCAGGAGACGCCTGGAGAGCAGCTGCAGCTGCGGGTCGTGGGCAACGACGGGGAGCAGCCGGAGGGGCTGGTTCTCTCGAGGCTCAGGGGTCAGAGATGGCTTGGCCTGGTGTAGAAGCAAGGGGACCCTGACTACTGGAACATCGGCTCCTCTCTTGGGCTGGACAAAGCTAAACCGTGACACAAGGCCACTTCAGCTTTTGTGTTCTACACCCTCACTTCTCCACCAGAGTGGTTGCTGCATTCCACACTTGCTGGGTGTGATATTGCTGACACCATTTTAATCTCTCACATGGCAGAGAACAAAGACCTCAGTTCAGAGGCGCCTGGCATTTAACTGCCTTCTCTCTGAAAAGCCAAAAACCGCATATTTGAACCAAAGGCACTAAGATTTTAAAAAGACAGTTCGTGTTTGGGAAAACTTGGAACAGAAAAAGGACTCAGAAGAGACAGAGGTGGCCACGAGGAAAGAGCAACTCTCCACAGTGCCCTGTTTCAAATGCCTCTGTACAGGTTTTCTTTCAGCCTGGAACACTCTTCCTTTCCCTCCCTCTGTCCCCTTCACCTTTCATACTCTTTAGAGACCCAATGTGAATGTCAGCTCACTGGCTCCTGTCGTTGTGTGGTCATCTTCACTTGGCGTTGTATTTGTAATGATCTGTCCAGTCTGTCCCTCTCTCACATGACCTCCCCTAGACTCTTTCACACATCATGGTAACACAGCACCGATGCCTGGCACATAACAGGTTCTTGATATGTGTGGCCCCATAAGTGAGGGGAAGATTGCACTGGAAGAGAAGGTGGCTACAGGTGACCAGGTCTCTTGCACTCCAGGACTTCCCTCCTCCCCCGCTGGCGAGGCTGCTCCTCCCGTCACATGGATGCTGGCCCTGTCTTCTCTTTTGGACATTCACTCTGACTTCCATCCCCATTACCGAGGTGAGCTATTTCATTTGCCCCCTTATCCTGAGTTTTAGGTCCACCTTCTTTTTCAGGTCAAAGATAATATTCCCTCCATCAACTGGTTCCTAACTGGCACATCCCCTAATCTCTGCTCCTCAGTGAATACGTCGCCATCCAGCAGGAACTTCAAGCTAGAAGCCTTGTGTCACCATCTCCTCCCTCTTTCCCTGTCGCCCCACAACCAACCACAGCTGGACTCTCCCGCTCAGGCTCCAGAGTCAGCCATGCGCCCCCATCCAGCTCCACCTCTTCCTCTCCCTACCGTCCCTCTAGTCTCAACCAGCTCTTCGCACATCCTCCTCAGGGCATCCCTCTGCTGTTCTGGAATCTGTGAGCCCCTTCAGCAGCCCAGCACCATCCTCCCTGCAGGGTGACGCACGCCAGCCACGACTCCCCCTGCCCAGATCCCACTGCTCTTGCCCCTGACCTCCCTTCAGACACTGGAGGGGACGAAGTGCATGTCCACGGCCCTGCTACACTCCCATTCCTCTGACCCCAGCCACAGCACAGTCCATGTGGAGATCCGGGAGGGAGTTAGTTTATATTTATCAGTATCATTCCTACCATGACTATAATATATGGGACATTACCTATATATCCCCTGCCCAGTAACCTAAATCCCTCTGGTTCCATTGCCTACCTCAGATACTTCAGACTTCAGACACTGTGTTCTCTCTTCTAATAAAAGACGCACACACAGCTTATGACATTATACAAGAAATGCTTCGGCAAATCTAAACAACATATACAATACTTTCTGATTTCAAGTAGTTGCTAATGGAATTAGAATGCTAGTATAATGATTGATACTTCGCACGAATTCCACCACCAGCTAAGCAAACTGCAAAGACATTTTTAAGGTGATTTTCAAAGTGTTATCACATGGTTGAGTCAATGACTTAGCTTTTTCCAGTGACATAATCTTGATGTGATTAATTG
>NW_007736599.1:37145-39010 GCF_000696425.1 Galeopterus variegatus
CCCCCCCCACCATGCTGATGCAACATCATGCTGGAGGTCCTTGCCAGCAGAGTAAGGTAAGAAAAGGAAACAACACATGTCTGAGGATGGAGACAAGATGAAATAGCCTGCAAATGGAGAAGAAACTTCGGGACCAAAAATTGAGTCAGAAAAGTTCCATTTAGTGTTTTTAAGAGTTTACTGACATGTAACTCACATAGGGGAAGGACTGGGTAGGTGGCAACCCAGACATTTGTGTGGCTGCACTCCACACCACCTGGACGCGATCAGGAGCCTACCAGGGGCTTGGAGACAAAGGTGGAATTATGCCAAAGGAGAAAAGATCTGTTGATGTGGTGCTCGGGGTTACTTACATCACTCGGAATGACTGGCTCCTTATCTTAAATCAACATAGCATTCCATTCCTTGTTTGTCTCAAGTTGCTAAGTAACCTGTGCAGGAGAAGGCCTCTGAGAGGACAAGTGAGAGCTTTGAAGGCCAAAGGTGGAATCAGTGTGGCCAGCATTCCCACAAAATGCATTCAGACCACCCAGGGAGAAACAAAACTATCATTATTCACAGAAGACATAATCATCTACATCCCAGTCCACTCAAGCCACTAGAACAGAAAACCATAGACTGGGAGCTCATAACCAACAGTCATTTATTTCTCACAGTTCTGGAGGCTGGGAAGTCTGAGATCAAGGCATTGGCAGATTTGGTGTCTGGTGAGGGCCCAATTTCTGGTACACAGACAACCATCTTCTCACTGTGTCCTCAATCACAGAAGAAACAAGAGAGCTCTTTGAGGTCTTTTTTTCACAGGCACTAACCCCATTCCTGAGAGCTCCACTCTCATCAACTCTCAAAGTCCCCATCTCCTGATACCATCACCTTGGGGGTTAGAATTTCAACATATGAATTTGGGGGGGACACAAACATTCAGAATATAGCAGCCTACATAGAAAATACCAAGACAGGGCAAAAAAGTTACTAGAAAAAATAAATGAGTTTAATAGTTCTCAGTATACAAGATCAACATACAAAAATTAAATGAATTTTATCTACTAATGATGACTGGTTAGAAGTTGAAAAATTCTAAGGTGTCACTTANTCACATGGTTGAGTCAATGACTTAGCTTTTTCCAGTGACATAATCTTGATGTGATTAATTGGGTGACTCCATATCAGTAGTTGGCTGACCTGTGCTATTGAGTGTGCAGCGATTTGGGAAGGGCAGTGCTGACAAATTAAAAAGTATATTCCTTGCTGCAGTTTTGCTCATCAATATCTGTTGCTTGATGTCTCATCAACAAAAACACAGGCCCTAGTCTTCTCTCACAGAGACTACAGGGTGAAAATTTGATAAGAATTTCTGTTACAAGTACTGAGAAATGTAGAGAACGGTTCATTTTCTTAAAGTTCTATTCTCAAAAAGGAAGGTTTAAATTAGCACAGTGATTTTTAGTGTTAGCTCTGACACCTTTTTCAGGGAGTGCAGGTAGGAGAAGCAAGAACAGGCTGGGAGCAATGGCCCACAGGAAAGACCAAATATTTCTAAAAGAAACTAAAACTGACTCCCAACTAGGAGCCTTTTCTGACTAAACTACATCTGGTCCAACCTCTCTCTTTCTCTACCATCCCAAAGAGTGTCAGAGATTTAGGGAAAAAGTCAGGAGGGAGGCTGGAACCTTCCTGTCAATACACCAAAGTACAAGTGACTTGGCCGTGCTCCACAACACTGATGGCCAGCATCGCTCTTAGTGCAGAACGACTAAGTGCTTTCTCTGAACACCAAGAATAAGGGGAGGATGCCTCCCTCATCCTGCCTATGACCCCCCTTCACCATGCCCACGTGCCCCCCACCATACCTATGCACCCCCCCC
>NW_007736599.1:40248-41389 GCF_000696425.1 Galeopterus variegatus
TATGAATTTGGGGGGGACACAAACATTCAGAATATAGCAGCCTACATAGAAAATACCAAGAGAGGGCAAAAAAGTTACTAGAAAAAATAAATGAGTTTA
Organism: Galeopterus variegatus; assembly: GCF_000696425.1. Taxonomy (NCBI): domain Eukaryota; kingdom Metazoa; phylum Chordata; class Mammalia; order Dermoptera; family Cynocephalidae; genus Galeopterus; species Galeopterus variegatus. The sequence goes on from NW_007736599.1 coordinate 40,348, forward strand.
ATAGTTCTCAGTATACAAGATCAACATACAAAAATTGAATGAATTTTATCTACTAATGATGACTGGTTAGAAGTTGAAAAATTCTAAGGTGTCACTTATAATAGCATCAGAAAAAATAAAATACTTGGAAACGAATATGTGCAAGATTTGTCCTCTCATTTTCTTGACAATATCTTGAATAACACTATTTTCTGTATTTTTATGAAGTCCAATCTATCATTTTATTTCTTTCTATGGTCGTGGGTTTTATGTCACATCTAAGAATCAGTTGTCTGACTCAATGACCTTGATTTTCTCAAAGATTTCTCAAACATTTTCTCCAATGTTTTCTTCAGGAAGTTTGATGGTTTCACGTTTTACAGTTAGGTTTATGATCTATTTGGAGTTAATTTCGTAGAGGGGGCAAGGTAAGTAGTTCCAAAATAAGCAAACAGTAATAAATGAGAGTGTCAATAACACACAGGAAACTGAGAAATGGACAAAAATCAGAGAGTACACACACAGCTCAATAACCTTCGCTGCCAACTCCCCTTGGTTGAGGCTAAGGGTTGTGCTTTATTTATGCAGCAATGCAGGTGGATGAAAATGCTAAGGCTTTTGCCAATTTTCCTATTGTACACATTTTTCAGTTGACAAACTAGACTGAGAGAAATGAGAGGATGCGTTAGGTCCTACACACAGCCACAGGCTCAGGATTCTAGCTCTGACTTTGCTACATCACCACTTTGAAGTCTCAGTAGCCTTTGACATCTGTCTCAATTTCAGAATTTGGAAAAACAGCTATCTCCTGGCACCATGAGAGAAGGTTATGAGAAAAATTATACAGGGCCGACCCCATGGCGCACTCAGGAGAGTGCAGCCCTGGGAGCACAGCAGCGCTCCTGCCGCGGGTTCAGATCCTCTATAGGGATGGCTGGTGCGCTCACTGGCTGAGCACGGTGCGGGCGACACCACACCAAGGGTTGCGATCCCCTTACTGGTCACAAAAAGGACCAAAAAAAAATTATACAAACGCAAAAGTGCTTTTAACATTCCCTTTATA
>NW_007736599.1:41821-45693 GCF_000696425.1 Galeopterus variegatus
ACTGGCTGAGCACGGTGCGGGCGACACCACGCCAAGGGTTGCGATCCCCTTACTGGTCACAAAAAGGACCAAAAAAAATTATACAAACGCAAAAGTGCTTTTAACATTCCCTTTATGACACTGGCTGAGCACGGTGCGGGCGACACCACACCAAGGGTTGCGATCCCCTTACTGGTCACAAAAAGGACCAAAAAAAAATTATACAAACGCAAAAGTGCTTTTAACATTCCCTTTATGAGGTTCTGCCTCAAAATCTGCCCACACCACATAGTGATTAATAACAAATAATTTGTAAATCTTTTCATCATGCATACCTATGCATGCCTTGAAGTCAGTTAGCATTATCTGTGACTAGAAACAATAAATCAGGTATATTGATACATATTTGGCATATTCAAGATGCCATGGTCTTCCAAATTTATGATTTATTCAAACAAAGCGGGCTTGTCACTTTTGGGGAGTGTGGAAGAAAGAATTCCTGTGCGGGTGGGAGGTTGGACTGCGTGAGCTTAAAGCCCCTCAGCTGGTGGGCATGAGTTCAATACTGGAAAACAGAACTATGCTCAACTCCCAGCTGAACCACCTACTAGCTATGTAACATGTGACACTGGGCCAGATGCTTCTCCTCTCAGAGCCTCATTTTCCTGATCTGTAAAATGGACTAAAAATACCTCATCATGCAGGGCATTTTCCCCTGAGGTAAATGGTATGGTTTAAACATTTAATCAATGCCACTCCCTCCCACCCACCTTCCAACAATTACAATTATGCTCCAGAATTCTCCCAAAAGTGATTGTGTGCCAAGCTGCAACCTTCTGCAGATAGGGGGGAGAAATGACGTGGATGCTCGAGACCTACCCAGTGACGTCTGAGCCAGCCGGCTGATGTCCTCCAGTGACGTGGAGACCAGAATAATACAAAAATCTGTATATGGTTATATTATTTGCCAAACTGGGAATTCCACAAGTAAAATAACGCAAACATATAGAACCAATATTATTAATGATAAAAGTAGTAGTTGACATGTATGTGCCCGATGCCATTTTAAGCATTTGTCACATGTTAAACACAGCTGATGCTCACAATAATCCTACGAGGTAAGTGCTTTTATCATCCCCATCTTACAGGTAGGAAAACTAAGGCACAAGGAGCCTGAGAGGCTTGTCCAAGGTCACATAGCCAGTAAGTAACAAAGATGAGATTCCGATCCAGAGGCTTGGGTTCCAGAATCCCTACTGCCTCAAGAAGACCAGAAATGGCCAAGATGTGCCACTTCTACGTCCTAGCAGAGGTTTTCTTCTCCTGCCCATGCACGTGCCTGTTCTACATGCCCTGTTTTCTTAGACACCATCAGGGTACACGGTGGGCCTTCAAGGGCACTGGCCATATTCTTTTCCTTGGGGCAGGAGTAGTTGCATCGGAATCTATAATTACTCATCATGTTTCTGTACTTTCCAGTTTGCATATCTCACGATAAGAGACAGTGGGTCTGCATTGCACAAGGACCTAACTGTCCAGGCCCTCAACGTTGCGAAGGTTCCACGTTCAGCCGCCCCAACAGCACCGAGGTCAGGACGGGAGCAGAAGACGCCACACACTCCTCATGCCTCCTGTGTGTCCCTTGAATTTGCACACGAGAATTGCTAGGGCAGAGGCTCCGCTAATCTCCATGCTGGTGTGATCATTATTATCACGTGGTGCACACACGCATGTTCACCCAGACTTAAAGGAAGAAATAAGCCTCCCTCATGGCGCTGCTGATAAACAACCCCTAAAAATCTCTTCCCCTATACTCCAACCAAATACATTTTGAAGCCCTGTTGTACTTAAACATGATTTGTCCTAAGTCTTTTATATGTTAATACTGATGTACATTGAATATTTCATTCCCAAGATCATTATTTGATTGGTTTCCATGTGATTTCCAGGACAACAGACACAGCGGCATCAGATGACTTTGGACACCAATCCATGCTGCAGCATACATCACTGGTGTCAGGACATGCTGAACCCAGTTGCGGCGCGAGCCCCAGCCATGTGTGTTGAGTCTGCTACTTCCAGGCAAAACATTTTAATTCCTGGCATGGGGGGAGGGGGTCAGGGGGAAGACCAGTGTCGGAAAAGGATGGGAAGGAGAGACAGAGCGGTGGGAGAATGGAAAAGGCAGAATTAATGCAGAGTTGGGGTATGTGGCTCCACTGCTTCTTTCCAGCGACTGCAAGGCTGACTCCAGGTAGCCCCAGCCTCTTCTGAAGGGTGAGTGGATGCAGCCAGGTGCTTCTCATCCCAGAGAACACACAAGGCCCATCCAGGCACCCCTACAGAGGGCCTGATTTAATAGGGGCTGGGGGGGCAAGTGGGGCAGAGAGAGTGGGGGCACCCAGGGCATCAGCCCCAGATGATGCCAGCATGCCTCGAGGGCTATGATTTTGGGGTAAGTCCCTGAGCTCTGCCGACATAGGAGAGCCAGACAGGGAGTGGGGGCACCCAGGGCATCAGCCCCAGATGATGCCAGCATGCCTCGAGGGCTATGATTTGGGGGTAAGTCCCTGAGCTCTGCCGACATAGGAGAGCCAGACAGTCCGCATGGCTGGCAGGCAGGGCTGCTCACACATGCCTGGAAATGAGCTGACCTATCACTGAGCAAGGGCACAAGCCCTGAAGGTATGATCAAGTGAGTGACTGGGATGATATGAGATGCCAGCAGATAGAACACAGACCCCATCTCGGAGAATGCAAAGTCGAAGAACAAGGCAGGGTCACTTGTCCTGTGTCACTCTCCAACACACAAACACATGCACACATACAAACACACACATGCACGCATGCACATATATACTCACAAACACACACACATATGCACATACACACGTACAAACACACATACATACGTGCACACACATTATGCCAAAATGCATCTCCCATACATTTCAACCTTTAACGGATAGTTTCATTCATTAAGTAGTAACATTCTGAGTTCATTCTCCCCTGTAAGTTGTGTAACCAAACGTTCCAAAACTTCTAAGAAAGCCTGCTGCCACCATTGTCCCCGTCCCTCCCACCCCACTCACCCCTGCCAACAACGTGACTGTCTGGGCTCTTGAGAGTAAAGTGGGGTCCCCTTCCCTCACACACCTGCAGCTCACCAGCCCCAAGTTCACTCATTTCCTGAGGGTCCCTCCAGAGCCCACTTTGTCTCAGACACCTTCACAAGCCCTAGGCACAGACTCCAGAGTCACTGCCCCGGTTCAAATCCCAGTGAGTCCGTGGACCACCCTGGAATTGCAGGCAGGTGGCTTAGCTTCTCTGGGCTTAGGATTCCCTTGTCTGTGAAAGGGAGATGATAACAGTACCTACTCGCAGGGTTACTTCATCCATTTTTCTAAAACTTAGACGGCATCTGGCACACAGCGAGCACGTCCTTGTCAGCAGTTATTTCACCCTCCCTGCAGTCCTGCGGGGGACTCCTCAGGGCTCAACACCTCCAGCTTACACAAGGACACTGAGCTTCCGACTCCACCTACAGTGTCCTCACGTACACCCTCTCACTTAAGAGACGATGTGTTCTGATTTGGGATTTAAAAAGCAGCCCACAAAGACCTAAAGAGCTTTATAACGTATCAGTAGGAAACTAGAGCCACCTATGTACACATGCCACTGAGCTCCTGACAGATGACCCAGGTGGGAACTTGCCAGCCTCTCCCTCACTCACTCTTACCCCCTTGCCTGGGAGGAAGCCTTCAAATGGGGGTTGCAAGGAAACCATTAAAAACCCATGGTCTGGGCCGGCCCGGTGGCGCACTGGATAAGAGCGCCGCTTGGGAAGCGCGGCGGCGCTCCTGCCCGAGGGTTCGGATCCCACATGCAGACCG
>NW_007736599.1:47056-49259 GCF_000696425.1 Galeopterus variegatus
TTTTTTTAAGTTGTTTGAGTGATTTTTATGAGCAGCTTGGATTGAGCTCTATTCTAAAGGGAAGAGAAACTAATATTTTCTAAAGTCCTTCTATGTTCTAGGCATCGTACTCTGCTTTCAAATATAGTATATTATTAACTTTAAAAATAATAATTCTATCAGGATTTGGGTATGAGTATGCTAAGAGTTTTCCCATTCTCTGTGGCACAGGGTTGTTTATTAAATATTTAATTTTTTCTTTGGCCTATTGGGGGAGTTCTGGAGAGGAAGGGGAAGGGTCAAGACCAGCACAGCATAAAACCCCTAAAAGCTCAGAAGCCAGTGAGTGCCACCTCTCCGATTTCGCTGAACAGCACGGCAGGGAGAAAACCAACAGATGGCCACAGGAAGGGACCTCATGCCAAAATACGCAGAAGCCCCAAACAGGGACTGTTCACCCAAGAACGACTTACAGGCTATTCAACGAGGTCAGGAAGGATAGACTAGGATTACATTAAGCTGTGAACCACAATAGCTCAGGACTAGTGAGAAAGACACCTACATACACCTTGGACTTACTTTCCTCTTTCTGCCCAGTTAAAAATTCCGTGATCAAAGTTTGGCTGTGGTAAGTTTGTGATTTTAAGAAGGAAAGCAGGATTTCTTAAGAGGAGAACAGAGAAAAAAAGCCACCTTAAGAGAAGGACCTACAGAATCAAAATACAACAGACTAAGAGAATGACTTTGTTTTATATTTCCAGGGATGGACCCGGCAGTATTTGTCTCCCTGTGAGCTGTGAATACAGAAAGCAGAAAGGTTAGTCCTATAAAATAATTGGAGTATCAGCGTTAATCTGGTGGCAGCTGACAGTGACCTGGGCTGCTGGCAGAGGAGGTCGCATTGGTCCATGTGGTCCTCCCACCTGCCTCTTGTCCGGGCGGACCGTCTGCTACTGCATGGACATCCGGTGTCCATCTGGGTTGGGTCCATGGCCCCCTCTGAGGCTTCTACGTGAGACCACCTTCCCCTGGATGATGTCCCTGGCTTCTGCATTAGTCATCCTCGCTGCCTTGCCCAATGGTAATTAATTGGTCGTCTGATCTGGGAAGTCATTATCATGCAACAGAATTCTGTGTCTACCCAGTGCCATGCTGATTTCATACTTCACCTTCCAACATCTAGATACGTGCTGGCTTTACCTGATTTTCTAGGGTGGCATCACAACAGGAATTCTTCTCTGCCACCGCATAAGCCGTGACGCCCCACCCCCACCCCCCGGTGAGTGGAGGAGTGACCAGCCGTCTGTTCACACCCCCAGTCTTGTGGCATCTGAAACGGGACCAGCACTTGCAGCTGCTCAGCAGCGCACAGTCTCCCCTGCCCGGCCACCCCCTTCCCACAGCAGCCCCATGAGGGCACTGCTTGGAAGAGGAAACTGAGAGGACCACACGCAGCAGCCACGTGCCACAGCCAAGGGTCTGTCCTGTATCTCAGCACACGGCCTCCCGATCCTGAGGCACTGTCTTAGTCCGTTCGGGCCACCATGACAAACTGCATAGACTGGGTGGCTTTCAAACATCAGGCATTTATTTCCCATGGTTCTGGAGACTGAAGTCCAAGATCAGGGTGCCAGCTAGCTGGGTTCTGGTGAGAGCCATCTTCTGGGCTGCAGACTGGACCTCGCTTTGTGTCCTCACATGTCCCATTGAGAGGGAGAGCTCTCTTGGGTTCCTTTTACAAGAGCACTGATCCCATTCATGGGAGTTCCACCTTCACAACCTATCACCTCCCACAGTCCCCACCTCCAAATGCCATCACACTGGGAGTCAGGATTTCAACACAGGAACCTGGATGGGCTCAAGCATTCAGCCTATAGCAGGCATCATGTCATTAATTATGTGACTCAAAACACACATGACTTGGGACGGCCCGGTGGCGCACTGGAGAGTGCGCCGCTTGGGAGCGCGGAGGCGCTCCCGCTGAGGATTCGGATCCCATGTGGAGACTGGTTCCCGCTCACTGGCTGAGCGCGGTGCGGGCGCAACACTGAGGGTTGCAATCCCGTTGCCAGTCCCCAGTACGGGCGCGACACCAAGGGTTGTGATCCTGTTACTGGTCAGTAAAAAAGACAAAAAGGAAAAAAAAAAAAAGCACACATGACTCTGTTAGGGCTGAGTGTGAGCACTCCAGTCAGTTCTCCTACCTACAACCTGTGTGACCTTG
>NW_007736599.1:49775-56857 GCF_000696425.1 Galeopterus variegatus
TGGCTGAGCGCGGTGCGGGCGCAACACTGAGGGTTGCAATCCCGTTGCCAGTCCCCAGTACGGGCGCGACACCAAGGGTTGTGATCCTGTTACTGGTCAGTAAAAAAGACAAAAAGGAAAAAAAAAAAAAGCACACATGACTCTGTTAGGGCTGAGTGTGAGCACTCCAGTCAGTTCTCCTACCTACAACCTGTGTGACCTTGGGCAAGGCACTTGACCCCTCTGAGCCTTAGTTTCCCCATTTACAAATGGGAATGATGTTAGTGCTGACTTCATGAAGAGTTGTGAGGATTAAATGGGATGGTATATATAGGGTATTTAGCACAATGCCTAAAACGTAGAAATCTGTCAGTAAACGTAAGCTACCTTGTCTTGTTGATACACCCATGTGTGCACACCCATGCACATACATGTGTGCACCCATGCACAGACATGCGCACATATGTGGTCCTTGCTCAGGCTCTCCGGAGGTCTTTCTAGCCTCTTGCACTACTGCCGCTTACTTACAAGGGGACATGAAGTCCTGCATCCCGCTCCTCTGTTCTTCCACAGCCCCCGCCCCAAGGCCACTGCCTCCCCAATCCTCTTCTCCCAGGGTGGGGCGTGACCATGGAAATAATGGGGCTAGGGACAGGTACTTCTCGTGCTGGAATACACCTCGTCTTCTAGACCCCCGCTGGGGGGGTTGGAGTACGGGGTGCAAGCCCAGGAAGATAAAGGGAAACTGTCCTCTCCATCGTGTTACCTTGTACTTGATTCCTTAAGCCAACTATCGTCGCTATGGGGTTCCCTTCACCACAGCTTGACTATGACCCTGTCCACGCCCATGGTGGCCTGCCACTGATGGCTGCCAGTTCTGCATCTATCACATGCCCCACTCAGCAGGAGGCGCCCCCAACAGAGCACACGGGCACCCCCAGAAACCAAACACTTGTGAGCTCAAGGGCAATAAAGAGCCATGGTGAGAGCAGGGTGTGCCACACCACACCCCAAGGCCCCATTCTGCCAGCAGCCCGTCCAAGACAAAAATAAGTAAGAGCCTTGACTCAGAGCTGTGGGAATAACGTGTCGCTGCTCCACTGCAGACCACTTCCCTGTGTCGCGGTTTATCCTTTCCTCACCTCCAGTCGGAAGTCTAAAGCCCTGCTTCAAAGTCCCACATGCTGTGCCTCATGGAATCTAGGACAGAGGGGAGGGTCAGGAACCCACATCCTGTGGGCACCTGCTAAAGCTGGGCTCTGTGCAGGTGCAGTCAAACAAAAATTAGGGGAGGCCACTGTTGTGAACTAAGCTTCCTGTCCCAGTCCCCAACAAAATGAACTAAAATCCAAAGTGGAGTCACCCCTGCCAAAGTTCCACATCACCAAGCCAAAACCAAGTTGTTATCTGACCTTCCAAGATATCAGGAGCGAGAGATCACAGCCAATTTTCCAAACGGGCCATCTTCGATTGGCATGACAGTGAGGTTCCTTCTGTTTTAATCCATAACCAGAAGTAACTTGATGTTAACCCATCAGTTTCCTTTCTATTGTTCTCTCTCTGTCTTCGCCTTGCAAGGAAAGTAACTTCAAAATGAACAGCCTGCTTTTTATTCTGTTTCTGCTTTCTTCAGTCCTTTCTCTGTTTATAAAGCCAATTTTTTCTGCTCAGCTACTGGAACACTTATTCTATTTTATGGATTGAAATGTTCCCCAATTCTAGAGTTACAAATAAAGTCACTGAGATCTTTAAACTAAATTTGTTACAATCTTGCCTTCTGATGGTGTTTTCAGTGTGTTTTCCTATTTAATCCTCCTGCCCACCCTGTCAAAAGGAGGCTAACTAAGTAGTATGTTCCCATTTTAAAGATGGAGCACCTGAGGCTGAGAGAGATGGGGTGACTTGCCAGGACCATGGCTCTGGGGCAGGGGCAGGATTCACACCCGGATCTGTCGACCCCAAAGCCTGTGCTCCTCACGCCCAGGTTCTTGCCAGGAGGGGCTTTGGAAAGCCACGGTCCAGATCCCCTGCTTCCCGGACACAGACATGAAGGCTTGAAGGAGCCCTGGCGGGCTCCAGCGGTGCCCCCGGATGCGGAACCCAGTTCTCCAGCATCCTTTCCAGGACACCCTCTTCTTTCTTCATCCACCTTTTCTACATCAAAAAGGACTTTCAACATCCCCAGTGTGTTGACATCATGTAGAAGGAGGCTCTCCTAGAAGACCAAAGTGTTTCCCAAAATTGTGTCTTAAAAGAACAACTTTATTTTTTTTTTTCTCTTCTTCAAACAAACCAGTTTAAAGCTGCATAGAACCTGCCCTACTTAGAGCTACTGCCAAAGGCTCAGCTTCAGTGCATGGTAAATCAAGATCAGCATTACCCAGGGACTCTCGCCTGACCACCTAATGAAGATCATCCATCAGAGGAAATGGCAAAAACAGCCGGGGGTGTGGGGATGGGAAGCCACCAGGAATTAAATGGGGAAACAGATGATATTTAATTATACAAATATTCTCAGCAATGCTCTGAGGAATGCACGTATTGGCTTGCTGGGAAGCCCCCCATGGAACCAGGCGGCAAAGGAGATTTATACCACAGAGTTCATGTTTTCATTAGAATTCACCCAGCCTGTAGTTGGAAAGTGGAGGTCTGGAAGCTAGATGATATTGTGTGTTCATAATTTGATGCTGCAATGTGGTGGCTTTAAAAAGAGGAGAGGAAGCACCTCTCTTACTTACTCGATATTTACATTTTATTAGTGCTATTATTTGGCATAATTACATACGAAGAATTAGCAATGTTAATTAATGCTGTACTAATGCAGTCATAATTACTTCCATTCATTCTAGAACATAAGTGAATTTATAAATTTAATTATTTGGAATTCAAGTGACTTCATGGGTTCATATTTTTTAAAAATCAAATCTATTTGCCTATCTTTTCTAACTAACCCTGCAGAGGAAAAAGGTTGTCTAGGGCTTCAGCTAAACAGGAGCCTCCTGCTAAATCGATAAAGTGAAAAGAATGAAAAGCAGAAAAGCACTTGATTTCAACACCTGCTAAGAATTACACTGACAACTTTCCTAAAGGGCGCAAAACGATTTCAAGTTGTGAAGGTATCTTCCTGGGGAAAACCAAGGGAAACTTTATAAGTTTTTCTAAATTTAACAGTGAAAAGTCCATTAAGAATTAATATTCCAAAATTAGAAATTTATCTCAAAAAATAAAAAACCTGTAGAAACCACTAAATCAGCTAGGTATTTAGAGGCAGCTTTCCATCCTTGTACCTCTTTGTGGAATATGGTTCACCCACTATTTAAATCTAAACAGCATGTTAACAAGATCTTTGCTGGGAAAAAAAAAAAAGATTATAAGAGATAATGCCAATCAAATTCTGCCTTAGGAGAAGTAACCCTCTCCCCTCCACCCACCACCAAGCACAAAAAATCTGCTTTACTAGAAAGCCTTGTGAAGTGCTTTTGACAGAGATGCTATCCTGGAACAAATTTCAATCAAGTGAAGGGAATGTGGTTCTTTAATTGTATTCCCTATTGAGTAAAGAACAGCACTTCTACACACTTTCAAAAAAGAGAAAAAGCACCACAAGGCTCCAGAAATAACAGGTAAGCTCCTTCCACCAGCCCCTAGCACAAGGGGTTTGAAGCCCCCTCCCCAATTCTTGCATCTGAGACCTGGACAGGACTTGGGGTCGCCTAACCCAGTGGCACCCCACAGCTGACACTGCCTCTGACGTGGTGCAGACATCATGGGACAAGGACCGAGGCACTGGCCTAGCGTCTTCCCCCCCTCTCTCTGTGGGGAGCACATTCCATGCGGGAAGGGGGCTGGCACATGCCCCTGCCAGCAGGGGTGGACTGAGCCACATCTGTACTCTAGCTCAGACTTCCCTTGAACTCCACCTCTCTGTGAACTGACTACTCTGTCTGTCCCACTCTGACAAACGTCTTGAGCTCATCATGTCCCAAACTGACGCCAGGTCTTCTGCCCACACACCCCCCACTCACTAATACCCCCACTTGCCTTCCCCTGGACCAGGCTGTCAACCAAGGGCTTGTCCCTGACTCCTCTGTGGGGTCTCACACCCCACAACCAACCTCTCAGGAAATCCCACCAGCTGTCCCTTCAGAACAAATCCAGAATCCGACCACTCCTCAGCACGGTGGCCCAGGCCACCTCATCTCTCACCAGAACTCTTGTACCAGTCACCCAGCTGGTCCCCCTGACTCCACCCCAGTATATTCTCAATACAACAGCCAGAGGGATACTCTGAAGCCACTAAGTCATATCATGTCACTCCTCTGGGTGAACCCTCCAATAAATTCCTATCGCAGAATAAAGCCAAAATCCTTACAATACTCTATAGAATCTGGCACCCACCACTCCTGACACCTCCTCTTTCATCTCGCCCCTACTGTCTTACCTCTCCCTCACTCTGCCCCAGCCACGCTGGCCCTCGGGCTGGCCCTTGAGCATGCCAGGCAGGAACTTTGCACTGACTACTCTCATGTACCCACGTGGCACTCTCCCTTCCTACTTTCAAGTCCTCTTCTTATCTGGTCACCCTATGTAAACCTGCACTGCCACCCGCCACCACTCAGTACCACATTCCCACTCCCCTCCCTTGTTTTATAACCTAAGATAATATGTAATTTACTTAATATTTATAGTTTGACACTCCCCCCAACTGGATTTAGAATCCATGATGGCAGAATTGTTTATCTTCTGTCCCCTACAACAGCACCTGGAACACAGGAGGCACTCACTATATATTTATTGAATGAATGAATTTCGACAGAGGCTGTGTCAAGTAACGGTTGGCTCCCCCACCCCCAGCATCCCTCCCAGTAGAATGCCACGGGCCCTGAGGGCAGGTGCCCTGTCCAGGACCGGGCCTGGCACAGAGAATGACTTGCTCTCCCATCCACCCACCCCTCCTTGAGGGCAGGGGATGGTCCTGCACCTCCAGTTTCCCTTGCATATCATTAACCACATAGCAGATCCACCACAAATTCTGCCAAATTAATACAAAAATTTCCAGGGAGCACACGTATTTTGGAGTAGGAAACACGACTACTATTTGAGTTTATATTTTATACTTCATGTCAATATCTAAAGAAGAGCCTCTATTCACCTTCCATTGGTATGAAAGCACCTAGTTAAATAGTAATGAGTTGAGACTATGAAGCTAGTTTTAGAACAGACACACTTACCCAGATTGTCAGCTGACCTGTGGCGTCAAGCACCATCGTGACACGGCTTCCACCATACTTGGGAAACCTGCCGTTAAAAACTTTTAGCGAGTGGTTTATGCTCCCAGTTCATCTTCATGACCCAAAGCACAACACTTGTAGCTGCTGGTTAAACTGTGACAGTGGAAGTTACCTCCCTCCTGCCAAGGCCATCTGCGTGCTGGATCCCACCCCACGGACAGTGCTTTCTCTCATGCAGCAGCCCACCTCTTCTCTCGCAGCTAGATTCTTCCATCCACACATCAGCTGACACTCAGACGAGTCCCGTTTACCAAAACATGAGCCATGTATCTCCTTCCAGCTACTGCTCTGTTTTTCCTACATTCACAGCAAAGTGCTCACGAGGGTTGTCTGGCCGCTGGAATTCAAGCCATGGTCCCCACTCTGCCACACCCCCCAAGTCACTCTAGTAACATCCACCCACTTGGTGCCGAATCCAGTGGACACTCAGTGGTCCTTCCTCTCACTCAACCTCCAACTGGTGCTGCCACGGCTCCCTCTGGAAGGGCTCTTTCTCGACAGTAGCCACTGTCACCTCAAAGCACCCCATCCAAACCCAAACACGTCACTTTCTGCTGTCCACCCTGCTGCTCTGTCTCTGTGTTAACAATGGCCTCAGCCTCCGCCCAGGTGTCCATGCAGGAAATCCAGTTGCAGAATTCCCCAATCTCCACATCCCACCAATCCCAAATTCCTGTGGACTGCACCTGCAGACTCCCCTGTAACCACCTGCAATGTATGGACCTTCTTGAGACGCCAGTTTGAACAATAAGAGAGGGAAATTTGACTCTGACTAATATCTGATATTATTAAAGAATTATTATTACATTTTTGGAGTGGGAAAAAAAACCTATGAGAACTTTAATTTGCCCATATCATTAAGTTGGAACTCCACAACATCACTTACAGACCCTAATAACCCAGCCCCCTCCCTCTCCAGCCACATCCACCACTACGCCCTCAAGCTTTCCTCACACGTCACCACTCCCAGACCTTGCTTCTGCCATAGTGATCTTTTTCTTTTTTTTCCCTTTTTGTCTTTTTTCGTGACCGGCAACGGATCGCAACCCTCAGTGTCGCACCCGTACCGGACCGGGACTGGCAACGGGATCGCAACCCTCGGTGTTGCGCCCACACCTCACTCAGCCAGTGAGCAGCCGGTCTGTATGTGGGATCCGAACCCTCGGTGGGAGCGCCACCGTGCTTCCCAAGTGGCGCACTGTAGCAGTGCGCCACCGGGCCGGCCATAGTGATCTTTTTAAAAATTCTTCAAAGGGGTTAACTCAGTTGTTAGAGCATGGTGCTGATAACACCAAGGTCAAGGGTTCGGATCCCGATACTGGCCAGCTGCCCAAAAAAAAATAATTCTTTGGAAGTGCCATGCTATTTTAATACCTCAAATTAACTGAGATATCAACTAGACCAACCAATGATTATATTCGAGAAGACTAAGGTCCCCAAATGACACCATTAGACAGTGAGAGGACTGCAACTAGAGCCCAGGGGTCCTGAATCCCAGCACAACTCCACTGCGGTCTTCTTCTGACACATAAACACCTTACATTTAGAGGGGCAGTAACTTGATCTTTACCACCATGAATTTCCTCAGAACATGTCATCTCATTGGAAATTATTTTTAAATGGTTTATTTTCAGGTATAGGCAGTATGATGGTGTAGAATGAATATGTTAAAAAAAAAAAAAACTAGAGTCAGAGAGAATCGGGTTTAAATCTCAAGTCTACAACCTCTTCATCACAAGAAGCCACTCGACATCCCAAGAGGGTTTCCTTGCATTGATATGGAGATGATGAAGAATGGAAACAGTTTGAGGA
>NW_007736599.1:57797-62438 GCF_000696425.1 Galeopterus variegatus
ATGTCATCTCATTGGAAATTATTTTTAAATGGTTTATTTTCAGGTATAGGCAGTATGATGGTATAGAATGAATATGTTAAAAAAAAAAAAAACTAGAGTCAGAGAGAATCGGGTTTAAATCTCAAGTCTACAACCTCTTCATCACAAGAAGCCACTCGACATCCCAAGAGGGTTTCCTTGCAGTGATATGGAGATGATGAAGAATGGAAACAGTTTGAGGAAAGCCCATAGCACAGTGCCAAGCACATAGTAGGTATTCAATAAAGGATGGATATTGTTATTCCTTTGTTACTTTACTTACCATAATTCACTGAGAAACATGTCAAGTCCATTCTGATCTACTAAGTAAAGAATCTTCTAATTTGTAAGGAACTAAGCCTCTTAATACAAAACCAGAAAAAAAATAAGTATAACTGTGTTACTGGAAAATTCCACTCCATCCCCACTGGTCAATAGAAAAGAATTGGTGTTCACATTTCCATGGTGGGGAGCAGCAGAGAAAGAATATGTTTGTCTTGTGGACACTATTTTCCAGACACTACCCTAGCTCCATATCCTCGTATCTCTATATGCAAAGGAGAGACTGATTTCTCACTTCACTTATTTTTAACTTACTCATTTTTTTATTTTGAAAAATTTCAAACCTACAGAAACATTGAAACAATAGTGCACTGAACACTGATAAACTCCTCACCTAGACTTATCGACGATTAACAGCTTCCCAAACCTTCTCTTTCTCTCCCTTTCTCACTCTTTCACACATGCACATACAACACACCTATATGTATGCACACACACGCTTTCCTTTCACAAAACTAAAAGTGGGCTTAAGATATTGTAAAGTTTTACACTAAATACTTCAACATGCATCTCTCAAGAAGAAAGAGCTTCTCCTGTCCAACTGACATAGGACATGCTCAGTTTCCCTGGGCTCAGGATTCAGGACAGGCCTCTGGGTTTCCAGCCACTCCCTGAGGTCTCAGGCCCCCTCCTCTGGGCTCTCCCCTGGAGGAAAGTTACTGCTGCAAGTTAGACCTACTTTCAGAACCAACACAGGGAAAATGAGACCACAGGGGCTGCTTATGCAAATCCAGTGGCTGGGCTTGTTCAGTAGAGAGCACAGAACATTCTTGAATATGCCTGGTGCATGTGACAGGGTCTGACCAATGAACATGCTCCAGGAAGAGACCAACTGAGCATGTGCAAGACTAAATACACAGTCTTTCATGACTTGGAGCCACCCCTTTAACTGAATATTCATTAGAGGAGAAACTATAAAAGCCAAATCTCAGCAGAAGGTGGGGCTGCTTCTCACTGTCCTGGAGGCAGCCCACTCTGCCTGTGGAGTGTGTGTTTCTTTCATTTTCTATCAAACTCACTTTCAGCAAGCAGCTGCTCACTCTTTGAGCCAGGCTGCACTTTGTACTGAACTTTAAGTAGGTTTTTCTGGCTTTTGTGTTAGACCTGATGCCTGTACTGCACTTACTTCTGTGTTAAACTTTGTGTGGGCCCTGCTCAGTCTCTGGAGCTCTGTGTGCACTCTCTCTGTGAAACCCGTGTTTCTTATCTGTTATATTAAACTTTTCCTCACTGTCTACTGTAACTCTGCTCTTGAATTCTTTCCTGTGGTGGAGTCAAGAACCTGGAAGAGGACAGGGTGGGTTGAGGCCGACTATCGGGCCCCCCCAGACCCTACCTCCCACGTCACAACTACACCTTTAAAAAAGTGAACATTGGGCCGGCCCGGTGGCGCACTGGAGAGTGTGCCGCTTGGGAGTGTGGCGGCGCTCCGGCCGAGGGTTCGGATCCCATGTGGAGACCGGTTCCCGCTCACTGGCTGAGCGCGGCGTGGGAGCAACACCGAGGGTTGCGACCCCGTTACTGGTCAGTAAAAAAGACAAAAAGGAAAAAAAAAAGTGAACATTGATTCAAAATCACTATCTAACATACTCAAATTTCCTCACTTGTCTCAAAAACGTCCTTTCTAGCTATTTCGGATCCAGAATCCAGCCAGGTCTCACCTGTGGTGATGGGCTGCTGTCTCTTCCTGGTCTCTCTGTCTGAAACAGTTCCTGCACCTTCCACTGCACATCAATCCTTGCAGGCACAGAGGGCCATGGCCCTGCACAAGTTGCATCCCCCCACTTCATCACATCAGAGCCCCAACTGTCAGTGAGGCCATGCTTGACCGCTGGGTTAAGGTCGTGACCAATCTCTCCATTGCAAAGTCACGTTTCTGTCCTGAGTGGTTGTGTGTGATGCCTTGAGAACAAGAGGGCACTCTGCTAACATCGGCACCCATCCCACCCAACAGTTTTCACATCCGTCCAGAGTCAGTCATTAATTACATTAGTGTTACGACGTGGTGATTTTCAACTCTGTAGCTCCCTCTATGTTTATCTGGTATTCTTCTGTAAAGTAGAGCTTCCATCTCTCTTCACTGTGGACTCCTAATTTTCTTTTTAATTTAATGTGTTATAATATTCTTTGATGCTCCAATTGCCCCAGGGCTGGCCATTGAGAGCCTTTTAACCAGGCCTTGTCTGACCTCACTCATCCTCCAGCACCTCCTTGCTTTGAACACGACAAAGTACCTCAGGCCTGCCACTTCACCAGTGGTTTCTTCTAGTGGAAAGTGGAAGTTAGAAACCAAGATCTGGGCACTGGGGCTGCTCATAACTGCTGGTGTGGCATGCCTTCTAGACTGTCTAAGTGGATACAGCTAGGAAGTTGTGTGTGTGCGTGTGTGTGCGTGTGTGTGTGTGTTCTTTTAACATGAGTTCATACTGATACCATCAATTCAAACCCAATACCATGAGATCCTCATGGTCTCCTTTTTCCATATTTGTGCCCTTTCTTTTCCACACTGAAAATTCTTGTTTCCAACAGATCAATGTATTTACTCATTAGTTCCCTCTGAAATAGACACAGCGTAGTTTCAGCATTTCACCGTCAACATCCTACCAACACAAGCCTACTAAAAAAATGTTCAGTGTTTCCTTATACTTCCTTTTGTCAGTAGGCTACATGCAGTGTGGGTAGCATTTTTAAACACAGAACTCTTTGGCAAGCTTACAATAAAAAGATTTTTTAAATGATTCTGTTAATCATAAAATAAGCTTGTTCTCTTAATATGCAGATGCAAGATAATACCAATACATATATTCATATAAGAATCAAGCTATTAAAATTAGCCTTCATGTTAAATTTTTTAGTACCTGTGGTATTTAAACAGATAACGTTAAGCTTTTGTGAATAAACATTAGAGAACATTTAAAGACTGTGGTTCCTACTTCCACAGAAACAAAAGAACGCTATTTCCAAGAAAAAATTAAAATCTTTCTCAATACATACATAATTTTCTATAAATGACCTCCAGACAATTAATACGTTTGACCCACACTTTAACATTATTTCACAATAAATAAGTAAAATTGTTCTGTTTAAAACAGAAACTTATTGTTCCTATAAAACATAAATATAGCCTTGAGGTTTTCATCTTATTTAAGCAGATTTGGGTAGGATCTTGTTAGCTGGTGCTTTAGAACTGGGTGGTCACATGTACTGTAGCCTTGATATGAATTATAGGTATTTTTTGATGCCTCCTCTTCTGCAAGGTTCTCAAGCCTGTGTGCCCACCCAGACAAATTTAATCAATGAGAGCATTTGACCATTTCTCATCACTCTAGAATATCAGGCCTTACCCATCCCCACATTCTCCTTTCATTAAATAAAATCTATATCGTGGGTTAAGGATCCCAGATTATTATTTCCTCTTCTCCATTACCACCTATAAAAGTATGAGTTCCTTAGCCCAAGACCACAGTGGTTTCGATTTAAACTTCGACTACAGGGCACTGAATATCCACATGAAAATTGTCTGGTCTACTACAGCCGCGACACCCTGTCCCGCTGCAGGCTGTCCCCGGGCCGCTGTTGCTGTGTCCCAGGCACCGCCGCATGAAAATCCCCCAGTCGCCCCGGGCCCGTGGGGCGGCCGCCCTGTTCAGCCACTAAGGCGGCTGGGAAGAGGCGATGAGGGTTCTTCAGGGAAGCAAGGATGGAAGCAACCACACTGTCAGGAGGCCATTGAATACACCAGGTCTACAAGTTCATTAGACAAAATTCTAGAACCACAGGAAAGACATTGTATCAACGTTTGAACAGGGCCATCAGTTTTTGAGAGAAAGGGAGCAGTACCTGTTGGAGTGGCTGCTTGAGCTAGAGCAAGAGGTCACTGATGGGAGGAACAGCCGTGTCACCAAGGGCTCTGAGGAGGTGGCTTGGTGTGGGACCATGATTTCTGAGTTGGAGAAGAAGGCTCAGCAGCCAGCACTTGAGTGTTTACGGGTATTTTGTACTGATACTTATTTCATGACTTCTTGATATGTCGTGGACTAAGAAAGGTATCCCCAGAAGAAGATCTGGATTGAAAAACCTATCAGTCCTACAGTCAAAAAGCTGGCAGAAGAATTTTCAGATAAACTTCTCTTTTTAGAGGAAGAACTTGGAGGATTCCATGATGGCGACGGGTCTGGAGCGGCCATGACAGGAGACAATGCGATCCTGTGAGCCGTGCGCTGTGATACCAGAGTCTTGATTGCATTTCCAAGAGCAACAAAAGGCGAATAATTCTTTCAA
>NW_007736600.1:0-14453 GCF_000696425.1 Galeopterus variegatus
GATTGTCAAGGAGAAGCGGTCTCACAAGAAGGGGTGTGGAGCTTCAGGCCCCCAACAGGAGTGCAGGTATCTCTTTGACATAATGATTTCCATTCCTTGGCTATAAGCCTGAGGAGTGATTTCTGGGTTCTCTATTCTATTCCACTGGTCTGAATGTCTATTTTTATACCTGCACCATGCTGTTTTGAATACAACAGCTTTGTAGTACAATTTAAAGTCAGGCAGAGTTATGCGTCCAGCTTTGTTTTTTTGCTCAGGATTGCTTTGGCTATTTGTGGTCTTTTGTTGTTCCATATGAAAGTAAGATTGTTTTTTCCATTTCTGTGAAGAATGTCATTGGTATTTTGATAGGGATTCATTGAATCTGTAGATCACTTTGGATAGTATAGACATTTTCACAATGTTAATTCTTCCAATCCAAGAGCATGGAATATCTTTCCATCATTTTGTGTCTTCCTTAATTTCTTTCAGAAGTGGTTTGTAATTCTCATTGTAGAGGCCTTTCACCTCCTTGGCTAAATTGATCCCTAGGTATCATATTTTTTTGGTGACAACTGTAAATGGGCTTACTTTCTTTATTTCTTTTTCTGTTAATTCATTATTTGAGTATAAAAATGCTACTGATTTGGTGGCATTTATTTTGTGTCCTGCAACATTACCAAAGTTATTAACCAGCTCTAGAAGTTTTTTGACAGAATCTTTAGGTTTTTCTCTATATAGTATCATGCCATCTACAAATAGAGAAAGTTTGACTTCATCTTTTCCAATCTGGATTCCCTTTATTTCTTTCTCTTTTCCGATGGCTCTGGCTAGTACCACCAGTACTATGTTGAATAGAAGTGGTGAGAGTGGACATCCTTGTCTTGTTCCTGTCCTTAAGGGGAAGGCCTTCAATTTTTCCCCATTCAGAATAATACTGGTGGTGGGCTTGTCTTAAATGGCTTTTATTGTGTTAAGATATTTTCCTTCTATACCTAATTTGTTGAGAGTCTTTATCATGAAGGAATGTTGAATTTTGCAAATGCTTTTTCAGCATCTGTTGAGATGATCATATGGTCTTTGTCCTCGAGCTTGTTGATGTGATGTATCACATTTATTGACTTTCATATGTTGAGCCATCCTTGCATTCCTGGGATGAATCCCACTTGATCATAGTGTATAATTTTTTAAATATGTAGCTGTATTCTAATTGCTAATATTTTGTTGAGGATTTTGGCATCTAGGATATTGGCCTGTAATTTTCTTTTTTTGTTGTGTCTTTATCTGGTTTTGGTTTCAGAGGTATATTGGCCTCATAGAATGAGTTTGGGAGAGTAGAATCTGTTTCAATTTTTTGGAACAGTTTGAGAAGAATTGGTATTAACTCCTCTTTAAAAGTTTGATAGAATTGAGCTGTAAAGCCATCTGGACCTGGACTTATTTTGTTGGAAGATTGCTAATTGCCACTTCAATCTCCTTGCTAGTTATTGGTCTGTTCAGGTTTTCTATCTCTTCTTTGTTCAGTCTTGGTAATTTATATGTGAAACGTCCATATCTTCCAGATTTTCAAATTTGTTGTCATACAGTTGTTTATAATAGTCTCTAATGATTCTTTGTATTTCTGTGGTATCAAGTTGTAATGTCTCCCTTTTCATTTCTGAGTTTTGTTATTTGGGTCTTCTCCTTTTTTTTCGTTATTCTAGCTAATGGTGTGTCTATTTTGTTTATCTTCCCAAAAAACCAACTTTTAGTTTTCTTGATCTTTTCCATTTTTTTCAGTCTCTAATTCATTTAGTTCTGCTCTGATATTAATTATCTCTTTCTGTCTACTGCCTTTACGTTTGGATTGTTGTTGTTTTTCAAGTTCTTTGAGGCATAGTGTTAGGTTGTTTATTTGAAGTCTTTCCATTTTTTTGATATAAGCTTTCACTGCAATAAATTTGTCTCTTAGTACTGCTTTTGCAGTATCCTACAAGTTTTGGTATGATGTATCTTTATTTTCATTAGTTTCTAGAATTTTTTTGATTTCCTGTTTGATTTTTTCTTGGACCCATAGGTCATCCAGGAGCCTATTATTTATTTTCCATGTATTTGCATAGCTTCCAGCGATTTGCTTATCGTTTATTTCCAGTTTTAGTCTATTGTGGTCTGAAAAGATTGTTGGAATGATTTCAACTTTTTAAAAAGTTGAATGATTTGCTGAGACTAGATTTGTGACCTAATATGTGGTCTACCCTGGAGAATGTACCATGAGCTGATGAGAAGAAAGTGTATTCTTTAGCTGTTAGATGAAATGTTCTGTATATATTTGCCAAGTCCAGTTGGTCTAGGGTGTAGATTAAATCCTGTGTCTCTTTGATGACTTGTTGCCTGGAAGTCCTGACCCATACTGAGAGAGGGGTGTTCAGATCACCTACTATTAATGTATTAGGTCCTATCTCTTCTTTAGGTCTCAGAGTGTTTGCTTAATATATCTGGGTGTTCCTGTATTGGGTGCATACATGTTTATGATTGTTATGTCTTCTAGCTGGATAGTTCCATTTATCATTATATAATGGCTTTCTTTGTCTTTTTAAATGATTTTGGCTTAGAGTCTATTTTGTTTGATATAAGAATAGCTACTCCTACTTGTTTTCAGTTTCCATTTGCATGGTATATGTTTTTCCATCCCTTCAATTTAGTTGATGTGTATCTTTACAGGTGAGGTGGATCTCTTGAAGACAACATATACTTGGGTCTAGCTTTTTTTTTTTTTTCCTTTTTGTCTTTTTTCGTGACCGGTAATGGGATCGCAACCCTCGGTGTTGCGCCCGCACCGTGCTCAACCAGTGAGTGGACCAGTCTCTATATGGGATCTGAACCCTTGGCAGGAGCGCCACCGTGCTCCCAAGCACCGTGCTCTACCAAGTGCACCACCGGGCCGGCCCGGGTCTAGCTTTTTAATCCAGTCAGTGGGTCTGTGTCTTTTGAGTGGAGAGTTTAGTCCATTTACATTCAGAGTAGTTATTGAGAAGTGTTGTTTAATTCCTGTCATTTAATTGCTACTTGTTTAGGTGGTTTAAATATCTTTTGATCATTATTTCCCCTTTTATTTCTCTTCTTCAATGTGAGTTGGGAATTTAAGGCAGAATGATTTAGCTTCTTTCTCTTTCTTGCTGGCATTTTTGTTTTAACTGTGGGTTTTGCTCTTTCTTGTGTATTTGTGATGATGGTCACCATTATTCAGATTCCAGATGAATGACTCTCTTGAGAATTTCTTGTAGGGCTGGTTTTGTGGTGGTGAACTCCCACAAATTTGTTTGTCTGGGAAATACACTATTTTCCCCTCATTTCTGAAGGAGAGCCTTGCTGGGTAAAGAATTCTTGGCTGGAAGTTTTTTTCTTTTAGTATTTTGAATATATCATTCCACTTTCTTCTGGCCTATAGGGTTTTGGTTGAGAAGTCTGCTGTTAGTTTGATGGGGGTTCCACTATAAGTAACCTGAGGCTTTTCTCTTGCTGCTTGTAGAATTCTCTTTTTGTCTTTGAGCTTTGTGAACTTAATATGTCTTAGGGAGGGTCTTTTTGGGTTGAATCTGTTTGGGGACCTTTGATTGTTCTGGATCTGTAGTTTTATACCCCACCCTACACCTGGGATGTTTTCTGTCACTATTTCCTTGAGTAGGTTTTCTATACCTTTTCCTTTTTCCTGCCCTTCAGGAATATCCACAATTCAGATGTTAGAGTGCTTGAGGTTGTCTGCTATCTCTCTTAGGTTTTCCTCATTGCTTTTAATTCTTTCCTTTTTTTTGTCTGCCTGACTAATTTCAAAAAGACTATCTCCAAGCTATGAAATTCTTTCTTCTGCTTGGTCTATCCTTCTGCTCAGGCTCTCAGTCATGTTTTTTATTTCACTGTGTGAGTCTTTCATTTCTAGAAGTTCTGCTACACTCTTTTTTATGGTATTAATCTCTTTGTAGATTTCCTTCATACTTTGGATGTTTTTTCTTGTTTCATTGAGTTCTCTAACTGAGTCTTCCTTTATTTCTTCAAATTTTCTTAAGATCATTGCTTGAAATTCTTTTTCAGGCATTTCAAGGATTTCCTGTTCCATGGAGTCTGACTTTGGAGCATTAGTGTATCCTTTTGGTGGTGTCATTTCTTCTTGATTGTTTGTACTTGTAGTATATTTTTGCTGATTCTTGGTCATTTGGTAGGGGTTTTGCTTCTTCTGTTACACTGAGGTTGGCTGTGGAGTGGCCCTGGCTGCTACTGTGTGGGGTGAATTGTCTTTGCTTGACAGTAGTGTTGTGGTGGCTATGTTAAACCACCTTGGTTCCTGTTCAAGACTCTGTGGTAGCAGAATGAGCCCCTAGTGCTGTGGAGTTCTGCTGGGCCAAACTCGGTGGGTCAGATCCTTAAGCTGGTGCTACCCCCTGGGTCTGAGGCAGGGAGAGGAGCCATGTCCAGCTGTGCAGTTCCACTGGCTGTTGCTGCTGCCAGCCACCACTGGCAGGCTCACCTTTGCAGCACAGGTTCAGGATGTGCGGGTGAGGCTTCATAAATGCTGTTTTAAGTCACTGAGTATGGGTGTAGTCTGTATGTAGCTGGTATAGACTCTTGGGTAAAAATACTCCCTTTGCTGCCTTCTAGTTGTGTAATTCTAGCAACATGCCACTCTCTTTAGGCTTAATGGCTTTATCTAAAAATTGGGCATTATAATAACTACCACACAGGTAATCACTAAATGAACAAACACATATAAGTGCATTATAATATCTTGTACTCAATAAGCATTAACTATGTTATGAGCTTGCAATGGTTTGAATGTTTCTGTCCCCTCCAAAATTCATGTGGAAACTTAATTGCCAATGTGTTAGTATTAAGAGGAGTGGCCCTTAGGAGGTTATTAAGTCATGGGGGTGATTGTCCTGAGGCTGCACTCACAATATTCCATCTGTTGCTACAAGGCTGTCTACTTGACACAGGCTCAGCTGATCATAATATCCTGGTTTCCTTACCATAGTAATTTGTGATTGGATGAAGAGTGGGCATGTGTTCAAATCCTCCTCTGGGAGTTATTGATTTGGAGCTGTAGGAGATGGTGACTTGCCATTGGGATCACAAAGCCTGAAGGATGTGAAGCTGGGATTGCTTTTGGCAATGTTTACTGCTATATGGAGAGAGCTCTTCAGTAGTTGGAGATGATGATTCAGTACACAGAGAGAAGCAGAGATTCTCTCAATTAAGCTAATCTTAGTTAGGCTATCGCTTGCAACTGAAGTAGTCTTGGCTAATCCAGATCATTTAGAGAGTTTATAGACTGGGCTCCATAAAGAGCCACCATGTCTGGCTAAGTGCCTACCAGTGGGAAAAGATATGTAGTGGGAAATTTTTAGATTTCAATGTCAAATGGGAGTAAAATAAAGATTTCTTTGTTTTGTTTTTGGTGTTCACATTCCCCGTGTGTGTGTGTGTATGTGTGTGTGTGTGTGTTCACTTTCCTTTCCCCTCTTTTTTAACTTATACCTTTTATTAATCTGTGTTCTCTAGACAAACCAGTAGGATTGGTTTATCTATCCATGTATCTATTGATATTTTTAAAAATTGGCTCACACAATTGTGGAGACTGGAAAGTTTGAAATCTGTAGGGTGGTCTGGCAGTTTAGAAATTCAGACAAGACTTGATGTTGCAATCTGGAATCTGAAGCTCATATGGCAGGATAGCAGGCGGAAAACTGAGGCAGGGTTTCTATGTTGCAGTCTTGAGGCAGAATTGCTTATTCTTCAGGAAACTTTAGCCTTTGCTGTTAAGGTCCTCAGCTGTTTGGATGAGTTTTGCCAACATTGTGAAAGGTAATCTGCTTTACTCAGATCTACTGATTGCAAATGTTAATCCCGTGTGAAAAATATCTTCACAGCAACATCTGGATTCATGTTTGATCAAACAATTGGGCACCATAGCTGAAACAAGTTGACACATAAAACTAATTTCCAAATACTTTAGTGACCTGAAACTATCCTTGGATGTATGTTTGTGCCAGAGAAAAGCGAAAGGTAAGCATTCTGTTTTATGCAGATGATACCATATGATTTTCAGAAAAGTAGAGTGAGCTTAATTAATGACTGACTAGCATTTAAGTACTGTCCCCCAAAAAGATTAAAATAAATTGTTCTAAAACCCAAGTAGTTGCTTTTGAGAATGGTCCCTCTGCATATAACTGGTTTATAATCCTATAAAGTCAAGAACTTTAATAGGCATGTTTTGCAATTTGAAGGGAATGGAGTTCAGGTGAGTGGTTTAAGTGGATGGAGAGGAAGAGTTGATAAGATCACCAAGCTACATTGCTCAAAATTAAATGTTTTATGGCTATCTTATTGAAAAAAATGTAATAGTCTAAGTGGCTCTCTGGTTATTTTACTTAAAAATTCCAGATTATGCCCCCTAATCTATGGCTCCCAACCTTCTCAAACACCAGGACCCCCCTTTTTACATAAAAAATTATGGGCTCCTATAAAATAGTGGTTGCACTTTTAGCTTTTATTGATTGAGACAACACACAATGACAAAAAGTTGCCATAAATTTTGGAATATCTTTTAAAGCACTAATATGTTGTTAGTTGCAACTGAGTCTACATATAACCCAAATGCCGGCTCAAGACTTTCTGCAGCCTTGAGATCTAGAGAAAAATTGGTTCAGAATTCAAATTCCTTGGCAAGTCCAAAGCCTTTCCCAGGATATATTTGAATATTAGGGGACTGGATATGAAGCGGTGCTTATATTTGCATGAGTATATCTGATTCTGGACTTTGCCTGTCTCAGTTTACGGATTATTTTGTACCCTTCAGGTTGCCTCTTTTCTGCCCTGTATCGACCCAGACAGGACTCTCAGCCCTATATTCCACATGAGACCACTCACATAAGGCAATGTATTAGTTTAAGTGACTTATGCATTGAGGAAACGTGGGAGGTTTAACAAAACAACTTCAAGGAGAATATTGGATATTCTGTTTATAATAGGTTTTGTTTTTCACATTGTAGGGGTTTTTTTCTGGCTATTTTACCTCACTTGGTCCTCATTCACATAATTTTCCTAGCTTCCCTCTATCTATCTGTCCCTTCCTATTCCTCTCTATTTCTCTCAGGACCAAAAAACAAGTGCCTCGTAATCTAATGGATTTTGTCTTTGTTCCCTTGGCTCTTGCTTACACCCAAACCTCCAAGACTTCATTTTCTGTCCCGAAGACTTATCAAGGTATTTTGTCAACAAAGTCAGTATTCTTAAGAGAAATTCTGTTACCATCTTTTAAGATAATTCTTTTATATATCAAATGGTACATGCATTTTCCCTATTGAGAAGTTACTGTGTGCCAGTGGGCTTATCTGACTTCTGTTTCTAAAGGATCTCTCTGGTTTCTGTCTGGAGAATGGATGCTAAAGGGCCAAGGGCAAAAGGTAAGCTGGGAGATAGTCACAATAATCCAGTTGATAGTCGAAGGTGGCTTGGTTCAGGGAGGTTGTGGTGATAATAGTGGTAGGAAGTGGCTGAATTCTCTGTATAGGTTTTGAAGGTGATGCTGGCAGAATTTTGTGACTGGTTACCTATAGTTACCTAAAAGAGAAGTGATAAAGATGAATGATGCCTTGGGGATGAGCACCTTGAAGGATGGGGTTGTCCTTAGTTAAGGGAAAGAGTATGGGAGGTACATGCTTGGAGGAAGATAAAACGCTTAGGTTTGGGCATATTTATACCACAGACCAGCATACAGATATTAAACAGGGAATGGAATATTCTAGACTCAAGTTCAGTTGGGAGATCTGAGCTAGAGATGTAAATATGGGAACCATCTGAAACTGATGGCTTCTAAAACCATAAGATTAGGTGACATCAACCCAGAGATGGCGTTGATGTCTACTTAGAGAAGAGGTCTGAGGTCTGGAACATCTTAATTTGGAAAGGTACGGGAAATGAGGAGGAGCCAACAAAGGAGTGGCTATTTGTCTGCATTACATACATATTTTTGAAAAGTAGTCATTTGTATATAGGAATGATGCATATATTACGGTCTATGAATGGTTCTTGGTGTGTATATGTATTAACAGAACTTTACAATAACTGTAGGCATAAAGGAGGCACTTAATAAATATTAGTTGAATGAACAAGCAAATAAAAGAATGAATCATTTTATCATCTTCCCCACAGTGTCTGAGGCCACACTTGGTCTTTTTAGTAGGTGATTTTGGGGTTTTTATTGCCCCTTTGTCTACGTACTATTTGAGGAGAATTCTGTTTCTGCATATATGTGTCCTTCTGTCATCCTTCTGTGGACATGGGATTATCTGCTGAGGCAGAATACCAAGTGCATCAACAGCCTACCTAGAATGAACTATATCACCACTTTGGGCAAATGCTGAGAAAAATAACTCAAACTATATGTAGAGAAGAAATGTTTTGGGGGGTGTGCGGGGAGTAGATTGAATTCTAT
The DNA here is from genome assembly GCF_000696425.1 of Galeopterus variegatus. Classification (NCBI taxonomy): domain Eukaryota; kingdom Metazoa; phylum Chordata; class Mammalia; order Dermoptera; family Cynocephalidae; genus Galeopterus; species Galeopterus variegatus. The sequence goes on from NW_007736600.1 coordinate 8,447, forward strand.
ATCTGAGAGCCCTGCAGCCGGCCCAAGACATGGCAAGTAGGCAAAAGATCATACTCCCTGCTAACCCTCCAAGAAATGGCTTTCTTCCTGTCACTACAGCAGGAGAGGCAGTGACTGTGAACAACTGCCCAGTGCCTTTCCTCTGGGAATGTACAGTTGGCCATGATGCTTGCTTGCTTCCAATTAATATCCTCTTGGTGTTGAAATTCATCTGTATTTTAGCCACCTCATGTTATGGGTTTCAATTTAGAAGTAAAAGAAAAATACAATAGGATTCTTATTACGTATGTAGAGTTTTAAATATCACTGAACAACCTCCCTCCTACTCTCCACCTGGCCCTACTCTGAGTTTCTTTGAAAGGCAACCCTTTTATTTCTCTGTCAGTGTTGGAAGCTCATGGGAACCAAGGCCAGGGAGCTCCCACCAGCAGTCCATGGTGAATCAGTAGAGGGGAGCTCTTCCCTTTTCTCACCCCACTTTTCTGACTCCTCTTATAGAAGAGGGAACATATGGCAGCGTGTCCAATCTCTCTGAGGGACTGGAGAAAAATTGTTTCAAAAAATTTTTAAACTTCTTTACTTGACCCTCTTCTTGGGAGGACAGATGGTGAATAAGATTGCTCTGAGTTAGCAGAGTGTCCTCTAGGAGTGTTCTAGGACCAAACTCTGTTCTATTGCTCTCTCTTAGAGACGTTGCCCTCAAGGGATTGGGATAGTCTTCCCTTTCTGGTCTACATGTGGTAAGTTGACCAGAAAGAGCCTGCTTCTATTTAGGCCTCTACTTTCTCTGTTACAGGATCTCTGTGTGTAATGGGGTGGATAAGTTCAGAGCAGAGGTGAAAGAGGGGAACCCTGCTTTGATTTTCAGCATAGGAATACTAGTAATAAAGCAGACACTCTAATTTGATGCTGGTTTTGCTCCTTGTGCAGACCTCGGTTGATAAGAACTTGGAGAGAAGAGGGGAGTGATTTGGTTCTCTGGAATTTCAAATACCGGGCAGGAAGTTGCAGAGCCTCATCCCTCAGCCAAGTGGATTCAACCAGGAGGGAAACTCTTGGGGTGGGGGAATCTACAGCATTGTCAATGACTTATGATATGTGTAAAGTAACTTTAAAAAGTGAAGGGGGCCAGTGGGATTTCCTCTCTGGAAATTTAAAATAATATTGGAAGAGACCTTCCAGTAGCATTTGTACTTAAAGGTTACATAATATTGCGGTTGAGATAGCGATTAGGGGGACATAGGCATGCCAAACATCGAGAGAATTGTACTTAGAGAAATGTGGTTGGGAAAGGAAAAGTGAAAAGACTTCAAGAGAATAACAGGGAAGCAGGAAGCTGAGGGAATGATGGAGACACAGAGTGGCTGCCCCCGGAGCTGCTTCAGTGTTTGCTGCTGCTGAGATGTGCTTGCCCAGCTTTTCTTGGACACCTAAGATACATCTCGGAATATTTACTCCCAACAATCTTTTTACTTGAGCGAGCCCAGGAGGGTTTTTTTTTGTTTGCATCTTGAAGGTTTCTTTCAAGAACTCTTACTAGTAGAATAGACTTGAGACTATAGCATAAGTAGGACAATTGGATTCATTTCCAAGCAGAAGTGTCAGGAAGGAGCCACCTAAGCTTCATGAAATATGAAATAATTAGTCCTTTTGTATTTCCACTGGGATGAATAGATACACCCAAAGATAGACAAAGTATTTTCCTGGTGCTGACTCTTGTTCACTCAGCATTTCCCTTCATTATTTTCTCCATGCAGGTAAAAGTTTCATAAATGTTTAACTCACAGTAAGCTGAATTCTGATCAATTATAACTACTAGATTTACAGCAGCTTATTATCTGGAAAGAACCATGATAGCCTGTTGGGCTCTTGAGTAGTATTGCATCAGACATCTCTCAGGCACCACTTCAGGTCCTCCTGGCCTCAGTGCTGCAGCAGCCAGCTGTGTGGTCCCCGACTAACTTTATGCAGACATAACTGGCAGCACCTCACACCTCATGCCCACATCACATACCTCTTTACTGCCAGAGGTGTGAATTTAGCTTCACCTCTCTGAGGGACTTTAGCCAGCATCAAGATGATAAAAAAAAAAAAAATTGTCAGCTTTGGAAGTCACGGCAGTGTAGCCCAAACCTGGAAAGAGCGGTGGAAAAAGTAGGGAGAAATAATGTGCAGTTTGTATTGAAGACTAGTTGCTCAGCAAACCATTTTCCTTTTTTTCTGGAGCACAGATAGATTACATCCCCAGCTTTCCTTGCAGGTAGGTGGGGCCATATGACTGAGTTCTGGTCAATGGATTCTGGGCGGAAGGGATAAGTGCAGTTTTAGCCCTGGTCCACCCCACGTGAGTGATTTTCCATTCTTTGTCTCCACTTTACAACTGAATTAGGAGGATTCCAAGGGTTTAGAGGATTGTGGAGACCTAAGATTAGGAGCTTGAGTCCCTGAATGATCCATTTCCCTACAGCTAACGCATATTGGACTGTGATATGAGAAATTGCCTATTATTGCATTAAGCCACTGACATTTTGGAATTGTTTGTTGTAGTGTTTAATCTGTGGTGATTGATATTCAAGTGTTACAGAGGTGGATATTATATAAGTAAAGTATTTCTCTACTGATTGGCTTTTATAATAAACGTACTTGGGATTGTCAGCTGGGCAAAATAGGTTCTGGAAGACAAGATTATATTTAATGGGCCTTTAAAAAAATCTTCTGCAACTCCCTTCCAAACTTATGGGGAATGTTGCTGAAAGCAGTTTCCTTGGACACAAAAGAATGCTTTATGATTATAGTAAAGGGCAAGTGGGTAACTGTGTGTATTTGTGCGTGTGTGTGTGTAAAGCACTGAAATAAGCCTTTTCGATCATTACAGAACCTTAAGCTTATCCTCCTTCCCTTCCTTCTCCCTTTCCCTTCTCCTTTTACCTCTACTTAGGCTTTCCTCTTTCTTTCTTCTTTTATTCCTCCCTCCCTTCCTCTTTCCCTTTTCCTTCCTTCCTGATCTATTGGTGCTTAATCTATGCTGGACAGTAGCATATATGGGCCTAGATTCTAGGTAATTTAGGCACCAGCAGCTCTTCTAGTTCTTATCAGTAATTATAATCCATTGGAGTTATGAGCTAAATGAGAGACATTTTGGCAGATAGACTCTCAGAACGTCTTATTGGTACACTTTTCTAATCCAAGCTTGACTCAGAGAATAAGGCTTGCAAAATATTATATAAACTATAAAATTATAAAAACTTCTCACTCTCTCCTTACAACACCATACCCATCCATGTCCATATGTCAAGATGTGGGTGGAAGGAACATTAATTCTATCTTGTGAGAACAGCATCTTCTCCATTTTTGATATCAAATAGGCTAGGATCAGACTCCCATGGGTTTTATACTCCTTCTATCCCATNTACAAATGAGGAAGAGAGTCTCAGGTACGATGAGAGGTATCTGAAGTTATATAGTGAGCACGTTACTAATCTGGGTCTAGAACTCTAGTCCTTTGAACAGGATAGTAGTGGACTTCCATCATCATTTTCTGTTCCTTTATTTGTGAAACATAGACATCAGAGCATGTCATTTTATTTCCCTTTTCAAAAATCTTTTGCTTTTCCAATATGCGTAAAGTGCATACACAGACCCTGAATGACTGCATGGAGCAGAGCTCTCCTCTGACAATTAGGAAAATCCATGTTAAATTCATGCTTGATCAGGAAATAAATCTCCTCTATCTTAAACATCCTAGGTTTCAGGGTTGGTATGATAAAGCAGTTGGTATTACCTTTAATAATAAAGGTGATCAGGTTCAGCAAGATGGTAGGAGAGGAGGTCACCCATTCATATCTCCTTATAACAACAAGAATTCTGCACCCACCCACAGACAAAAGTTTCTTTGGAAAATCTTGGGATTCAGGTAGAAAGCTGTAAAACCCCAATGGAGCCCAATCCCTGAAGGGTTGGTTTGAGAGTGCGGACCTGCACCCAGTGGCAGGCCTGCCAATTGTGTTCCCAGGTTCAAACCTCCTAGTAGCTCTGTCCTGTGAGGAGCTTCCCTACACCTTCTTTTAGCCTTGAGCCTACTACCCAAATCATCTGCCAAGTGGTCCAGGAGGAATCATACACTTTAGTACCTGGGAAGACAGGGTAGTCTGCCTGCCAACATCTATCTTGGCAGTAGACCCAAAAGTTACCCTGTAACTTGGCTCTGGTCCCCCTCAGTTGTGGTCCCAGCTTAGTACTGCTCACACAGGACCCAGAGGAAGACTTGCCTATCTGTGCCACTGGGATGGGTTTGGTGGCATATGTCCCACAGCAGATCCTGAAGGGCCCTGTCTTGGATCCAGCCCCTCTCTGCCGCAGCCTGGGGCATAATCCTACCTATGGAGGGAACTGCTGGGAGTGTTCGTCTAAGCCTCCATGACAGGTTTGCTGGCCTCTGTTTTACAGCAGATCTTGAAGGGGTCCTGTCTCAGCTCCAGTCCCTCTCTGTTGCAGCCAGGCAGTGATTTTGCCTATTGAGGGAACTGCTGCAAGATATACCTGTCTGAGCCCCCAGGACAGGTGTGCCAGCCTCTGTCCCACAGCAGCTCTTGAAGGGGCTCAGTCTCAGCTTCAGCCCACTCACTGCAGCTGGGGAGCTATTCCCAAGGCACAGGGATCTGCTGGGAGATGCACCCATCTGAGCCACTGAGGCAGGCTTGCTGGCTTCTTTCTTATAGCAGATCCTGAAGTAGTCCTGTTATGACTCTAGCCCCTCTTTGCCACAGACCCTGAGTTACACTCCCTGTGCAAGGAACTCCTGGAAGATGCACCAGGACAGGCTTGCCAGTCTCTGTCTCATAGCAGTTCTAGAAAGGGCCCTGAATGTCAGGTCTAGCCCCTCTCAGCTCAGTCTATGAGCAATCCTGCCCACATAGGAAACTTCTAGGAGTCTTTCCTACTGGTGCCACAGGGTTGGGTTTGCCAGCATTGATCCCACAGCAGATTCTGAATTAGCCCTGAAGCTTGATGTTAGCCTGTCCCATGTGTGATCTAGGAGCAGTTCAACCCAGCCATGTTCCACTGGGAGACATGCCTGAGTCCCTGTGGCAGGCTTTCCAACCTCTGTCTCAAATAGCCCCAGATCTCAGTCCTGACCCTTTTCATCTGTGAGATGAGACTGAAAGCAGTTCTCCTGCCTAGGGATATAGAGGCACATTCAGTAGTGCCCCTGCAGGCTGATGCCCTGAACTTGGTCACATTGTGGATCTTAAAATGGCCACATAAATTGGCTTCAGCCTTTCTCAACTGTAGTCTGAGAGCAGGACTGCTCACCCAGGAATTCAGTGGGAGATGCCTATCTATGATCCTGGAGACAGGCCTAAAGATTTCAGTCTTGGCTGTAGACCTGAAATAACCTGGTGTCTCAGTTCCATCTGAGCCACAACCCAGAGCAGTATGGCTGGCCCAGGGACTCATTCAGACCCAGGGAAAGCCTCACTCTTCAGCACACCCAGTAACAGACTTGCTATCTGTGAACCCTGAAGTGAACTGTCATTCCAGTGCCAGTCCCACAGACCAAGATTTTGGAGACAGTCTAGTCCACCCAAGGACCAGAGAGGACCCACACCCATTAGTGCTCCTAGGAATAGGCCTGACAACTGTGGCCTCAACTGCAGACACAGTGTCAGCCACATGTCCTGAGTTCAATCTCACTTAACTAGATCTCAGAGGCAATTTCATCAGCTCAGAGACCTAACAGGGAAAGACTTTAACTAGCCAAAACCAGTCTGTAGCTCTGAAAGAGGGGTTTGCTCCTTTAAATACACAGATACGAAGCTGAGGCTACATCATAACAAGGAATCAGACAAACACAAGACCTCCAAAGGAAATGCATAAAGCCCCAATAATCAACCCCAAAGCGATGGAAATATATGAATTTCCTGAAAAAGAATTCAAAATAATCATGTTGTGTGGGAGCTAAAAATTAATAAATAAATTCACACACACACACACACACACACACACA
>NW_007736600.1:15190-18683 GCF_000696425.1 Galeopterus variegatus
TAATGGGCCACAATAATCAACCACATTGTATATCGACAAAATAAAATTAAAAAAAAAAACACAAAATAATCATGTTGAGTTCCCTCAATGAGATGCAAGAAAATACAGATAGACAAATAAATGAAATTAGGAAAATAATGCATGAATAAAATTAGAAGGTTAATAAAGAATAGGAAAAGTTTAAAGCTAGCAGAGTTTGGTTTATGAGGTTTAAGGAAAGAAGCTGTTTCCATAACATACAAGTGTAAGGTGAAGCAGCAAGTGCTAATGTAAAAGCTGCAGCAAGTTATCCAGAAGATCTAGGTAAAATAATTGATAAAGGTGGCTACACTAAACAACAGATTTTCAGTGTGGACAAAATAGTCTTCTTGTATTAATCCACTTCTTTTGTTTATAACAAAATTCTTGAAACTGGGTGATTTATAAATAAAACAACATTTATTGCTTATGGTTTCAGAGGCTGGGAAGTCCAAAGTCCAGGGAACACATCTGGTGAAGGTCTTGGTGGTGGTGACAGTAATCCAATAGTCACTGCAGACCCAAGGCAGAAAATGGTGGAGCAGAGAGAGACTAACCTCTCAGGTGCTCTTTTAAAACCTTCATAACTATACCCCTGACCACCATTATTAACCCATTCACTATGGCATGGTGTTACAATCTAATCACCACTTCAATGTCCCACTTTTCAATTTCCATAACAGAATTTCCCACCCTTGACAGTTACAATGGGAATTGAGCTTCTAATATATGAACTTGGGGATGCAATTCAGTCAATCAATAGCACTTTTATTGGAAGAAGATGCCATTTAGGACTTTCATAGCTAGAGAGAAGTCAATGCCTGGATTCAAAGCTTCAAAGGACAGCCTGACTATCAATCAATAGCACTTTTATTGGAAGAAGATGCCATTTTGGACTTTCATAGCTAGAGAGAAGTCAATGCCTGGATTCAAAGCTTCAAAGGACAGCCTGACTCTCTCGGTGGGGATAATGTAGCTGGTGACTTTAAGTTGAAGTCAACACTCATTTATCATTTCAAGAGTCCTAAGACTCTTAAGAATTATGCTAAGTCTTCTCTGCTTGTGCTCTGTAAATGGAACACAAAGCTTGGATGACAGCACATCTATTTATAGCATGGTTTACTGACTATTTTAAGCTCACTGTTGAGACCTACCAGTCAGATGATCAACATATTTTAATAATACAGTATTTTAAATTAAAGGTATGTACACTGTTTTTCGTTTCTTTAGACATAATGCTATTTCACATTTAATAGACTATAGCATGTGTAAACATAATTTTCATATGCACTGGGAAACCAAAACATTTGTGTGACTGACTCTATTGTGATATTCACTTTACTTTGGTGGTCTGGCACCAAACCTGCAATATCTCTGAGATGTGCTTGTAAGTGGAATCTAAATGAGTTAAACTCATAGAAGTAGAGAGTAGAAATGGTTAGCAGAGGCTGGGTTGGGGGATGAAGGGGAAAGGGGAGATGCTGACCAAATGTTTCAAAGTTCCAGTTAGAAAAGATAAATAAGCTTTAGTGACCTATTGAACAGAATGATGACTATAATGAATAATAATGCATTTGTACTTTAAAACTGCTTAAAGAGCAGATTTTTAAAATTTATTTTATTTTATTTTATTTTTCTTCTCAATATATATTGTAGTTGATTTTCATGGCCCTTTACCCATTCTTCTCCACCCCCTTAAGGAGTAGATTTTAAATGTTTTCACCATACACACACAAAATAAGTACGTGAGGTGATGGATATATTAATTAATTTGATTTAATCACTCTACATTGTACACATATATCAAAACATCTCATTGTATCATGTAAGTATACACAATTATTGTCAAATAAAAATAAAATAAAATAAAAATAAAATAAAGAGTTACAAATAAAAGTAGAAAACTAGAATGAACTCTATGGTGTTGGTTTGAAATTGAAAGTATTGGTGTGAACTCATGGTTTTCAATATATGTGGGTGGGTTTATTATGTACATAGTTCTGCCCACTGAGAGGGCCTAGTGGGCTCAACACCCAAGAGAACTGAACACACCAGGTTCCCAAATGTTGGTTTCTGAGTATCATTCTTTGCTAACAGGAATGAAGGCTTGTTGTAGAAATGTTTGTTTCCAGTGTTGAGGAGGGAGAGCCGAGAATACTGAGTTAGTCTAAAATTTAAGAAGTGCTCAGAAATGATGGAGACGGCAGTCTAACAGTCTCTTTAACAAATGGTGCTAGGAAAACTGGATATCCACTTGCAAAAGAATGAAGTCTAACCCTTATGTCATACCACATGTAAAAAATAACTCAAAATTTATCATAGACCAAAATGTATGAGCTAAAACTATAAAACTCTTAGAAGAAAGCAGATAAGTAAATCTTCATAATCTTGTATTTGTCAATGGTTTTTTTAGATGTGGCACTAAAAGCACAGCAACCAAAGAAAAACTAGATAAGTTGGACTTCATCAAAATGAAAAATGTTTTATGCATCAAAGAGAGTATCTATCAAAAGTAATGACATAATCTTCAGAATGGGACAAAATATTTGCAAGTCATACTTCTGATAAGGATCTAGTACCCAGAATGTATAAAGAACTCCTACAACTCAGTAACGAAAAGACAATCCAATTAAAAAAATAAGTTGAATATACATTTCTCCAAAGAAGGTATGTAAGTAACTAAAAAACACATGAAAAGATGCTCAGTGTCATTAGTCATTAGGGAAATGCAAATCAAAACCACAGTGAGATACCACTTCCACAAACTAGGATTGCTATAATTATAAAAAAGGGAGAATAAGTGTTGGCAAAGATGTGAAGAAATTGGAAACCTCATATATTGCTGGTGAGAATATAAAATGGTACAGCCACGGTGAAAAGCAGTTTGGAGGTTACTCAACATGTTAAACATAGAATTACCATATGATCCAGCAACTTCATTCCTAGGTATGTACCTAAAATAATTAGAAACAAGTGTTCAAACAAAAACTTATATGTGAATTTTCATAGCAACACTATGAGGTGGAAACAATCAAAAGGTGGAAAAAACCCAGATATTCATTAACAGTTGAATGGATAAACAAAATGTGATATATCTATACAATGGAATATTATTCAACTATAAAAAGAAATGAAGTAATGATACAAACTACAACATGGATGAACCTTAAAGACATGCTAACTGAAAAAAGCCCCCCACACAAGACCACATACTGTATAACTCCATTTCTATGAAATATCCAACATAGGCAAATCCACTGAGACAGAAAACAGATTTATGGTTGCCAGGAGGGCAGAAGAGAGAGTGAATACTTAATGGGGATGGGGTTTCCATTTGGAGTGATGAAAAAAATCTGAAACCAGATAGTGGTGATAGCTACACAATATCATAAATGTACTTAATGTCACTGAATGGCACACTTTAAAATGGTTAAAATGTAAATGTTGTGTTATATATATTTTGCCACAACAAAAA
>NW_007736600.1:19725-21718 GCF_000696425.1 Galeopterus variegatus
AGATTCTACCCGAGAATGGAGCCATTTCAGAGGAGAGCAGAGCTGGGTGATGACACAGTGGATCCTGAGGACATTAGTTGAGCACCTAGAATTGTTTATATCTGAATTTCTAGGAATCGTGGCTATGTGAATTTTTTTTTCCTTTTAAGCCAGTTTGAGTTAACTTTCTGTCACCTGCAGCTGAAAGAGCCCTGGCTAGTATAACCAGAAGCTAAAGTGAGAGTCATATGTAACTGAAGTGTTCTTTGATTTTTACCTTAGAGTTCTTTGGTCTTAGAGTTCTTTGATTTTTACCTTATAAACATTTGTATTTAATTAGCTGCAATGTGAAAAAGTGGGTAACTGCTCACGGGAAACCCAGATTTGGTGACCTCTGGATTAATTTCATGAATCTCTTTCTATTTGTAAATCCTTGAAGGTCCTGCTTCAATAATAACTTGCTACTATGTCTTGATAGTTTGAGGAGAATAGAACATTTCTATAATTCCTTAAAGTGATCTGAGCTATGTTACCACCCTTGCCATTCTCCTCTAAGCTTGCCTTTTTTTTGGTCAAAACCTTGAAGCAGCAATAAATTAAACTAAGCATCAATAAACACATATTCCTTCAACTTATGTTTCCAGTTGCCAGAAACCAATTTCTCTATGGCCTGTTGACAGGTAGCAGGCATGATTCCAGTGTAGAATGCACTGTAGACATCGATTTTTCTGTGATAAAAGTAATAGCAATTTATTATACTTCCACCCTATACTGGGACCTATACCTTACTTGCAAAGATTACCTTCCCTTAAGGAGCACTCCTAGGCTTCTTGTGAATGTTCATGCTAATTAAAGTCTATATCCCTTAGCTTATTTGAAGTTTAAAATTCTCTACAAATTAATCAGCACCTTTTTTTTCCAACTTTGTTTCTGTATCTGTCTTTTAGTCAGATTGAGTTGCCTGTGTTTCCAGAACACACACCTTGTATTCGCATTTCTTTGCTTTTGTTCATGGTGTTTCTTTTGCCTGCAATCCCTTTATCTGGTCTTTCTCTATATGTCTATAATTACTCATCCTTGTAGGCAAAGTTTGAATGCCAACTTCTCCGCAAGGTCTCTCTTGATAATCTTAGTTGGAATGAATCCCTCCCCGACTGGAACTTTGCAGCACTTTGTATATGCTTCTCTCTTATCAACCACCAAACTCCACCATAGCACTCACACAACCCAAACATTCACAGCTCCCACAATCAATCATCACAATCCAATATTCCCCAGTAATGACAACTGTCAACTAACCCTCATGCCTGTAAACACAGCTGTCAAGTGCCAGAGCCAGAATTCAACTCCAAGCTGCCAGACTCCAAAGCTGGAAATTTTAACCATTGTGCTTTACCACTTTTTCCTGTGGCACGTAATTTGATATTGAGGAATACATTGTGTTTTTAAGATTGAATTATAAACTCCCAAAAGGCAGGGTCCTCATTTAATTCATCCTTGTAGCCTTGTAAATGCCTAGTGGAAAGCCAGGCAAGTGGTAAATATGCTTAACAAATATTTGGATGGATGAATAAATGAATGGAGATATGGATTTCAGCAGTGATACCTTTTGCAGGAATTGAAAAATTATGTATCATTAATTTTAGAATGCTAGAAGTAGTAGAAGAGTCTTTTTTTATTTTTTTTTGTCCTTTTTGAGACCGGCCTCATCGCGCTCAGAGTGCACCGGCCATCCCTATATAGGATCCGAACCCGCGGTGGGAGCGCTGCTGCACTCCCAGCGCCACACTCTCCCGAGTGTGCTACGGGCTCGGCCCTAGAAGTGTCTTTTCTAATTGTATGTTATATGAGCATAATTATTAAATGATCTGTAAGTGGTGGTTGAAGAAGAAAACTCAGAAATACAATGGGTATAAGAGGAAAGACAGCATGAGAATAAAATTTGAAGCAGACATTAATAGCCTCAATATGTAGTCAATAGAGTTGTTAGGTGATGATTTGAATTAATGTATTA
>NW_007736600.1:21730-23031 GCF_000696425.1 Galeopterus variegatus
ATTAATAGCCTCAATATGTAGTCAATAGAGTTGTTAGGTGATGATTTGAATTAATGTATTAAAAGAGCACATGGTGATATAATAGACTGTCATATTTCTTGAAGTTCTGGCTCAGGATAAAAATCTTTTTCACTTTCTCCTCAAAGTTGCTGACCCAACAAATCAGTAATTCTCAAACTAATTTTCTGACATGACCCTACATTGGATGACCCTCATGTGAACAATTTCAAGTGGGAAGACCATAATTCCACCTTTCTCCCACTCAGCTAAATATATCAGAAAGCTAGCCATAAGAATGGTAATATTTTAATTATTATAATCACATTCAAATTCATGAATAAAAGCATTGGGAGATTTTGGCATTTCAACCATTACCGATAATAAATGGGTCATAACCCTTTTTTCATAATGAATGGGGACACACTGCATTTCGAAACTTCTGCTTTAGAGGATGGTGAAATTAGATGTTTGTCAGTCACGCTGGGAATCACGATGAATAGCATTGAGGGGTTTGGGAAACTGGAAAGAGAAAAGTTCTCATTTTAAAAAGAAAAATTGTCCCCTTGCATATTAATGTTAGAGTTTCTTTAGAGAAGGGGAAGCACTCAAGAGTCAGCTCACTTGACTGCCTCNTAATGTTAGAGTTTCTTTAGAGAAGGGGAAGCACTCAAGAGTCAGCTCACTTGACTGCCTCGGTGAGCAAACTGAGGTAGGGAAAAGGCACATTTTCATCCTCTGTGATCAAATTATGCACACTGTGGTTGATATGTTCCTCCATTAGAAGATGAAGGTCTCTTTGGTGAACTTCTGCTATAAGCATATTAAAGCCCATGAAGGATCTGGGATGTCTGGCAGAACTGATTGTGTTGCCAGGAAGTTGGGTACATTTTTATTGATTGAGACTAAGTCTTAGGGCAAGATTTTGGAAGGTCTTTTCCTTCAGAGGTAGGAAGTCGATCAAGGGAGGGCATTATATTTTTACAAGCTAAAGACCTAAAGATAAATGAAACGTGTCACATTGTGTCAAATCAGTATGTCATCTAGCCTGGAATTTTGCCCTAATGTAGATGTCAAGGTTTGGCTAGTAAGGTCAGAATATTTGCTCCCCATTATAAATAACATAAAATAGATTTAAACACTAGAAGGACAAGGACTGGGCTTTATAATTCTTGAATTTCACTTTACTACCTAACACAGTTATATATAATCAAAGCTAACATATGTTAAAATCCTACTGCAGGATAAGCCTTCTTTTGGGCCATGATTTCATGTAATTCTCTCAACAACCCAATGAGGCAAGA
>NW_007736600.1:23685-35088 GCF_000696425.1 Galeopterus variegatus
TCCACACTTTGAAGATGAAGAAGTGGAGGCTCCATTGCAATTTCCCAAATTCCCACACATAGTAAGTACATTGGATGAGAACGAGGGGCTGTGTGGGAAGAGCAGGGAGGGTAAAGGGGAGGAAACCCAGCTTCTCTGGAAGTGCTGGAAGATCCCAGTCATCTGTAGGAAGATGCCTCTGGTGTGGAGAATAGATTTTAAAGTCAGATGGACCTGTGTTAGTATTACTCACTACCTGTGGGACCTTTCTGAGAACATAGGTCAAATACTTATTAAGGTGCTTGGCGTACATTAAGCAATAAATGCTAGTAATAGTAGTAATTGCAATTATCACTAGCTGGAAGAGCTAGAATGTGATCTTGGGACTATTTGGTTCTAAAACCTTTGCACTCATATTATGCTATGCAGAATCCCATATATTTGTTAAATGAATGAATTCTCCCTTTTAATTGATCACGGCTCTATTCTCTGTGAATGTATCTATAGCTGTAACCCTGGTAGTAGTACAGCCTCTGGGGCTCAGTTTGGTTCCCCTCACTGCAGATGGTCTCTGTTTAGTTTTGTGATGGGTGAATCTTAATGATTTCTGTAAAGGCTGCATTTTAGAAACTGGATCTTCGGCTATCAGTCAGAAAGAGGTCTCTGTGTTGATCTTTCTGCCTCCATTTTGCCAATCACCATTAAGACTCATGAGTGAGTTTGGAGAAATCATTACGTACTTTGCGCCTGATTATCACTTGCCAAATTGCTTTTTTGTTTTCTGTTGAGAAGTTTGAAATCTCACGGTTATTTATCTGTGTGGGTAGTAAAACTTTGTTACTCCCCCATATAATCTTTTGGTCTTTTAAGATAAACATCAATCAGATTTATAGGCTATAAAGACCCATGTTTTGATTCTTCCATAAAGCAAAGATAAATTGATACTGGTGATCTAGACCTAGATTTGGTAGCTTGAAGAATAACACCCTTTAGTTATATTCTATATTTGAGTCTATCCAAAACATTCCTTGAACTTGGAGAAAGTGAAGGACTTTAAGATCCCGTGTTTAATTCTTGATTATTGATGATTGGAATATTTGCTTGGTGAAAAGAGTAAGTGAGAAAATATGGTGTAATGATGAAAGACTTTGGAGTCAGACCTAACTTCTAATTCAGGCCCTGCCACTTAGAGGCTGGGCCACATTGGGAAAGTAAGTTAATTCATGGGAACTTCAGTTTTCTCTTCTGTAAATAGAAATAAAAATAGTATTTGTCTCATATGATTAGCATGAGGACTCAATGAAAAATTACTTGTAAAGTGCTTATATGATTCCTGGTAGAAGGTAGGTTCTCTATAATTAAACTATTGTTATTATTATGAATCAAAAGAGACCACTATGTACTAATTAAAAATCAATACCAGAGTTTTAAAATGAGCAAAGACAAATCTACAAGGATAGAAACTGGGCCTTCGAGCACGTGCTAAGTTAGTTTTGTTATAACCCACTTTCTGCTTCTTGTGTGAGCTTTTGGCCTGCGGAGTGTTTCTATAGGTAGTATGACCAATTTCCTAGTTGCTTGGGACTGAGTGGGTTCCTGAGATGTGGGATTTTTAATGCTAAAACAGGTAAAGGCCTGAGCTGATCATTCTATCACAGCTTCTGTTTCTAACCTTTGTTGGATCTTGGACTTAGTCCACTTGCTTTGTCTATACCTTGGTTCTATTGTCTGAATTGACAACTTCCTCAGACTTACCTTAAGACAGGTAGAACAACTGCTTGAATTTTTTTCTTTTTATTTACCAGTTTTTAAAATAATGAATTAGTTTCCTACCAGTTTTCAGAAGTTACTCGTGAAATTTTTTGTGTACAATTATGATCTCATGCATTTAAATGTATATTATGTGTTTAGAATAATTATAGTTGTTACCTTTGTTGATGTTCAAATCATCTCATCTTTGGCCAGTGGAAGCTCATTCAATTTGGTTCCTTAGTCTGTGTAATATTGCTCTTGTGTTCTGACAGTTTCCAATGACAGGATAGAAATTTTATGCCCCAGGCTGTGCTGCAGGAACCCCAGCCCAGGCTAGTTCACACCATCCAGAGAAGCCCAAGAGCCACCTGGCCCACAGGCTCTGAGCCACCTGTGCTCGAACAGGTCATTACCACCATGGGACTACCAGTCCAGGCCAGTCCGCACCACCCAGAGAGGCCCAAGAGCAACTAGATCAACAGGGCCCAAGCCACCCATGCTGGAGCTGGCAGGCACTGAGCCAAGTGAACCCCAGCCCAGGCCAATCTGTGCCACTCAGAGAGGCCCAAGGGCCACCAGGCCCACAGGCCCTGAGCCACACGTGCCTGAACAAGCAGGTGTGACACTGTGAGAACCTCAGCTGAGGCCAGTCTGCACTGCCCAGAGAAGTCCGAGAGCCACTGGGCCCACAGGCCTCAAGCTACCCATGCTGGAACAGGCAGGCTACACTGTGGGACCCCCAGCCCAGGCCAGTCCCAATGGCTCAAAGAGGCCTGAGCCANGGCTGTGCTGCAGGAACCCCAGCCCAGGCTAGTTCACACCATCCAGAGAAGCCCAAGAGCCACCTGGCCCACAGGCTCTGAGCCACCTGTGCTCGAACAGGTCATTACCACCATGGGACTACCAGTCCAGGCCAGTCCGCACCACCCAGAGAGGCCCAAGAGCAACTAGATCAACAGGGCCCAAGCCACCCATGCTGGAGCTGGCAGGCACTGAGCCAAGTGAACCCCAGCCCAGGCCAATCTGTGCCACTCAGAGAGGCCCAAGGGCCACCAGGCCCACAGGCCCTGAGCCACACGTGCCTGAACAAGCAAGTGTGACACTGTGAGAACCTCAGCTGAGGCCAGTCTGCACTGCCCAGAGAAGTCCGAGAGCCACTGGGCCCACAGGCCTCGAGCTACCCATGCTGGAACAGGAAGGCTACACTGTGGGACCCCCAGCCCAGGCCAGTCCCAATGGCTCAAAGAGGCCTGAGCCACTGGCCCACAGGCTCCAAGGCAGCTGTGCCAAAATGGCAGTCCCTGCAGGATCCTAGCCAGACATTAGAGTTGAATGAGTGGGCTGTGAAATCCCCTGCCACAATGACTAAACACCCAAGAAAAGATACAAGAAATATGAAAAATCAAGAAAGTACATCACCACCAAAGGAAAATAATAACTCTTAAGCTCGAGATCCTATAGAACAGGAAGTCCTTGAAATGACTGACAAGGAATATCGAGCAACAATTCTAAGGAAACTAAATAAGATACAAGAAAACTCACTTAGACAACACAATGAAATGAGAAAAAAATATATACGACCTGAAAGAAGAAATGTACAAAGAAATCAATGCCCTGAAAAAGAATGTAGCAGAGCTTGTGGAGCTGAAGGATTCATTCAATGAAATAAAAAACACAACAGAGAGTCTAACCAGCAGGCTAGAACAAGCAGAAGAGAGAATTTCTGACCTTGAAGATGGGCTGTTCAAAATAACACAGGTGGACAAAAAGAAAAAAAAAGAATTTAAAAAATTGAAGAAAATCTAAGAGAGATAACAGACAATGTTAAGAATTCAAACATCTGAAACATGGGTATCCCGGGTATACAGAAAGACACAGATCTTCAGATTCTGGAGGCTCAAAGATCTCCAAACATATTCAACCCAAAAAGGTCTTCTCTGAGATATGTTATAGTCAAATTGGCAAAACTCAAAAACAAAGAGAGAATCTTAAAATCTGCAAGAGAGAAGTGCCAAGTCACTTATAAGGGATCCCCAATCAGACTAACATCAGACTTTTCATTGGAAACCCTAAAAGCCAGAATAAAATGGGATGATATATTCAAAATACTAAAAGACAAAAATTGCCAGCCAACAATACTTTACCCAGCAAGACTATCCTTCTGAAATGAAGGACAAATAGTATATTTCTCAGACAAACTAAAACTGTTGGAGTTCACTCCCACACGACCAGCCTTACAAGAAATTGTCAAGGAAGTACTAGATTTGGTACCTGAAAAACAACCACCACTGCTATTAATACTCAAGAAAGAACAAAACCTGCTAGTAAAAGAAAAATGACAACAATAAATAGAAAAAAGTTTATCAATCACCCCAAGAAACCAACAAACACAGAAGACAAACAGAAAATCAGAAAGAAAGGAACAAAAGATACTTAAAACATCCAAACGAAAATCAATAAAATGCTAGGAGTAAATCAGCACCTTTCAATAGCAGCTCTTAATGTAAAAAGATTAAATTCCCCACTCAAAAGACACAAACTAACTGACCAGATTAAAAACGTGGACCCAACTATATGCTGCCTTCAAGAGACTCACCTCACCTGTAAAAACACACATAGACTAAGAGTGAAGTGATGGATAAAGACATACTATGCAAATAGAAACAGTAGCTATTTTTATATCAGATAAAATAGACTTTAAACCAAAAACATAAAAAGAGATAAAGAAGACCACTATATAATGATAAAAGCATCTATCAATCAAGGAGACATAACAATCATAAATATATATGCAACCAATGTCAGAGCAAACAGATATATAAAGCAAACACTATTAGAACTAAAGAATGAGATGGACGCTAACACCATAGTAGCAGAAGACCTGAACACCCCACTCTCAATATTCAACAGATCATGTAGGCAAAGAATCAACAGAGAAACACAAGATCTAAACAATACTTTAGACCAATTGGACTTGGAAGATATCTACAGAACATTCCATCCAACAACCGCAGAATATTCATTCTTCTCATCAGCACATGGAACATACTCCAGGACAGACCACATGTTAGGTCATAAATCAAGTCTCAATAAATCAAAAAAATTGGAATTATTCCATGTATTTTTTCGAATCACAATGGATTAAAATTAGAAATCAATAACAAACGAAACTCTGGAAACTATACAAACACACGGAAATTAAACAACATTCTACTTAATGACATATGGGTCCAAGAAGAAATCAAACAGAAAATCAAAAACTTCATTGAAACTAATGAAAATAATGATGCATCATACCCAAACCTATGAGATACTGCAAAAGCAGTACTAAGGGGGAAATTTATTGCATTATATGCTTACTTCAGAAGAATGGAAAGACAGCTGGATAAGGAAACTGTGGTATATACACACCATGGAATACTACTCTGCCATAAAAAAGAATAAAATACTTCCATTTGCAACAACATGGATGAGCCTGGAGAAACTTATGTTGAGTAAAATAAGCAAAGCACAGAGGGGTAAATACTGCATGTACTCACTCTTATGTGGGAGCTAAGAGAGAAAAAAGGAAGGAAAGAAAGACCACAGTAGTGCATTGGACTTGCAGATGGAGAGAACATTCCTTGGGCTACGAAGTGGAGTGGAGGGGAAGGGGGAAGGGGAGGGAGGTTGGGGATAATTGGGTGGGAGACATGGGGTACAAATGCTATTTGTGGTAATGGGTATGCTGTTAGTATGAATCTGGCCCCCACATCACGGCCATGAGGGGTGACAATCAGCTTTATATTTCAGAAATATTCATAACCAAAAAAAAAAAAAAAAAAAAAGGAAAGATGGCAAGTAAACAACCTAACACTTCACCTTAAAGAACTAGAAAAGCAAGGACAATCCAAACCCAAAGTTAGCAGACAGAAAGAAATAATTAAGATCAGAGCAGAACTAAATGAAAGAAAAATCCGAAAAATGATACAAAAGATCAATGAAACAAAAAGTTGTTTTTTTGAAAAGATAAATAAGAAAATCCAGAAATCAACTCACACACCTACAGCCATCTGATCTTTGACAAAGGCACCAGTACTACACACTGGGGAAGAGACTGCCTCTTCAGCAAATGGTGCTGGGAAAACTGGATATTCATATGCAGGAGAATGAAACTAGACCCATACCTCTCACATATACTAAAATCAACTCAAAATGAATTAAAAAATTAAAAATAGTCTTGAAACAATAAAACTCCTTAAAGAAAACATAGGGGAAATGCTCCAGGAAGTAGGATTGGGTACAGACTTCATGAATATGTCCCCAAAAGCACAGGCAACCAAAGGAAAAATAAAGAAATGGGATTATATCAAACTAAAAAGCTTCTGTACAGCAAAAGAAACAATAAACAGTGAAAAACAACCAACAGAGTGGCAGAAAATATTTGCAAAATATACATCTGACAAAGGATTAACATCCAGAATGTACAAGGAACTCAAACAACTTTACAGCAACAAAAGAAAACAACCAACAGAGTGGCAGAAAATATTTGCAAAATATACATCTGACAAAGGATTAACATCCAGAATATACAAGGAACTCAAACAACTTTACAGCAACAAAAGAAAAAAAAAACAAAACAAGTAACCCAATTAAAAAATAGGGAAAAGATATGAATAGATATTTTTCAAAGGAAGATATATGAATGGCCAACAGACACATGAGAAAATGCTCAACCTCACGTAGCATTCAGGAACTGCAAATTAAAACCACTTTGAGATACCATCTCACTCCAGTTAGGATGGCTAATATCCAAAAGACTGAGAACGATAAATGCTGGCAAGTTGCTGAGAAAAAGGAATCCTTATATACTATTAGTGGGACTGCAAAATGGTGCAGCCTTTATGGAAAATGGTATGGAAGTTCCTTAAACAATTACAGATAGATCTACCATATGACCCAACTATTCTACTGCTGGGTATATACCCAGAAGAATGGAAATCATCATGCTGAAGGGATACCTGTACTCCCATGTTTTTGCAGCACTATTTACAATAGTCAAGAGTTGGAACCAACCCAAATGTCCATCATCAAATGATTTGATAAGGAAAGTGTGGTATATCTACACAATGGAATACTACTCTGCTATAAAAAAGAATGAAATACTACCATTTGCAGAGACATGGATGGACTTAGAAAAAGTTACATTAAGTGCAATAAGTCAGGCACAGAAAGAGAAAAGCCCCATGTTCTCACTTATTTGTGGGAGCTATAAACAAACAAACAAACAAACAAATAAATAAATATAAAAACAAATAATGAGTAGTAGGGGAAGAAGACAACAATCAACAATTCCTTGAACTTGTGAAGTGAACAGATATGATGCTGATGGGGGGAGGGGGGAAAGAGAGAGGGAAAAGAGGAATTGGTGAAAGAACATGAAAATCAACCACATGGTATATTGATAAATTAAAATTAAAAAAAGAAAGTAAATTTATCCAATCAATCAAGAAAAAAACAGCAAAAAAAGAAATTTTATGCTCGAGATCTGGATTCAGCCAGATTTCTCCAGGGATCTGTGTTTCCTTCTAGGATTCCTGGTTTTTGGACACCATGGTGTGGACTAGGAGTGCTTATTACTACTGGTAGTGGATTGCTTCTAGGCTTTTACAGAGGCCTAAGGAATATTATTTTTAATTTTTAGAGAAAAAAAAATATTTTGTAGGCTTATACTGATTCTTTAAATTTGAATTTAGGATTTCATGGTTTTTACTTTATCTCATCAGTCTTACATTTGTACACTTTCATTCATGATGAAAATCCTGGTGCTCAGTGACACCAATATAATAATTAGTTTGCTTTATTCCACACTACACACAAATCAGTCTCAGAATAACAGTATCAACACTACCACCAATACTATGATGACTCAAAATAATTTAAAAATTTCTGGTTATTTATTTTTTTGTTCTTTGTGTGTATTCTACTAGGAATGCATTGCCAAGTTATTATGCTTTAAAGTCACTTGAAATTATTCTTTGGTGGTTACACTTCTAACTACTGTATAGTTAGGTTCATTTGTTTTATTTAATTTTGAATTTTAGAAATTGCTTTTAATTTTGTTTTATAATTGTGTGGTTTTTATAATGTTCCAAAGCCTAATATTCAATACAAGGCATATTCCAAGAATTCCAGCTTCAAATCCTGTGTCTTCCAACCTATTCATTTTCTCCTCTACAGGTAATAGTTTAAAAAAATGTTGCTTTTTAATTTTTAATACAGACATATACATACATGCACATACATAAATAGTTTTATTTTAAAATTATTTCATTTAATCCATCACTTCTCTTTTTGGTATGTATTTTATTTTCCTTTACTTTGGGAGGTTTGTATTTTTGTTTTAATGATAACCTTCACACTAATATCTTTTTATAGCACTCTTAGTCCCCTTTTTTTCTTGGTCTATTTTTTATTGGTCCACAACTATGAGCAATATTAAATTAGCTAGTCATATTTTCTTCCCACTTCCCCGTTATATCATGCATTGATTTGAAGTAGTGTTCTTTCATTCCCAATTCATATCTATAAGATAATCAATGAGTTTAATTTATTTTTCAAATACTCTCTCCATTCTGTCAGTTTTTAAATTTATATATATACTATTTATTATTAGCATATTTATTATTACAATTTATAATTTTCCTTTATGCCCTTTACTCAACCTATCACTCCCCAAACCCCTCCCTCCCTCCACCCCATCTCAAGTATTCTTAGGTTTGTTCTCTCCTTCTGGAAGTTCAATGTACTTCTTCCTTCCTTCCTTCCTTCCTTCCTTCCTTCCTTCCTTCCTTCCTTCCTTCCTTTTGTTCTTTCTCTTTCTTTTCTTTCTTTATTTGACTTTCCTTCCTTCCTTCCTTTTTTCTTAGCACCCAGTGACGAGTGAGAACATGTGATATTTCTCTTTCCTAGTCTGGCTTATTTCACTTAACATAATTTTCTCTAGACTCATCCATGTTTCTACAAATGGCAGAATTTCATTCTTTTTTATGGCTGAGTAGTATTCCATTGTGTATATATACCACATTTTCCTTTTCCAATCACTCATCGACCGACACTTAGGTTGGTTCCATATTTTGTCTATGCCAGTTTTGCCTTTGCTTACGTTGTAATAGCGTATACCCATTATACCATCCCCCTAATAATCATCATTAAATCTTAGTTTTACAGGTAAATATGTATTTATGCTTACCTTATTTTCACTAATGTCCATTTTCCACTAATAAATTTGAGTCCAAATCTTGGCCCATAAAAAATTCCTCAGGAAAGGTTCACAGGAATAATATTCCCTTAATTATTGCATATTCATGTAATTCTGTCTGTACTTTTATACTTGAACTGTTTTACTGCATATAAAAATAAACTTTTGATTCAATATGTTACCTTGAGAGTCTTAAGTATGTCTTATCATCTAGCAACTTGTGGTTTGATACTTTCCTGATTCTCATTTCTCTGCATTTGACACATTTCTCCCTGAAAACTTGTATGGTCAGCTCTTTATACCTGATGTTTTGAAATTTCACAATGATATGATATAATGTAGGTCTTTGTTATTTACTATGTTGGGTAATCAGTGTGTCCTTTCAATATGGAAACCTGAGTCTTCTTTGTAAGGAGGGTGTGTGTATGTGTTTGTGTGTGTGTGTGTGTGTGTATGTATGTAGTGTGGAGATTGACTATTCCAAATGATGACATTTAGACAATCTCCCTGTTTTCAGACTTGTGGCTCTCTGCTAACATCAGTTGTATCTGGTGACCCTAAACCTTGAGCCTCTCTGGGGTTCAATGAAAAATCAGTTCTTTTAATACCCAATTTTCCTTCTGTGTGCACTTAAGCTGAGATTTCTCTCTCATTCTCTCTTTTTCTGCTCCCTGCCTCCTAATTTTCTGCTTCCAGAAATTTATTGCAGTATCATGTTTACTGCCATCTCTTTCTAATTCTCTTTATTATTATGAATTCATATTTTAAAAAATTTCTTTACTGTCATTTTAAGGGTCAAGGAAGAGAGACAGTAGTTAAAGGCATGTGGTCAATCCTCCATCTTTAGTTGGCAATTCCAGAATTCTTTGGATTTATTTTGAAAGTAACAAGGAAGAAAAACACTTAATTGATGTCTGTGAGTAGGGAAACATTTTAATTTATATTAGATACAATCTGGAAGAAAAGGAAAAGGGGTTACAACTTTTTGTCAATTGTTTAAGGGGAGAAAAAATAGACATGTGAGTTGGATTTCAGGAAGAGAATGAAGAGACAAGAGACACTGTAAATATGATTGTGTACAATGATACTCATAATGCTGTTTGGGGACTGCCTCCTGGGGAAATTATCTCTCCACTGCATTGTCAGGCAGAAGTTTAAAGTCAGTGTCTGAAAACCGAGCCTGTTTCTTAATTTGCACTTAGTGTGTTGGTTGTTTATGGCAGGCATATAGCAATTGATGATTCCATTATAGAATACTGATTGCATTTAATGAGTATGAATGAATAGACTCTGGCTCCACAGGACAATGAATAAAGTGTAATTCAGTTTAGTCTTGTTCTATCATGTACTCGCTGCTTTTCCACTCTCACAGCTTTCACAGCTTGCTGAGATATTTTGGGAAATAGATTTCCTAAAATGCTCTGTAATAGACTCTCCTTTCTCATGGCTTTCTTTGCCCCCCCCCTTTTTTTGTAAACCTGTGTCAAGGCTTAGGGTGGGGGGAGGAGTAGGGAGGGGGGAAGTGGAATAGAAACAGGATCCTGTTTTTCTTGAATAAGAATTTTGATGTTTGGCTTTTGGTCAACTCTTAGGAACTCCACGTTGGACAGCATAGACTTTCCAGTAAGTACAACTAGGAATTTTTACAGCATGAGATTAACTTATTTTAAATGCAGGTAATAGAGATTTGGGGTTCCTGGTCATATGGAAGAGTGATTTAAGGTTAAGACATTTAGTAAGGGTTTACTTTGTCCACACATGCCAATTAAGATCAGCCAGAGGGTATTTGCTCATTGCTCTTAAATTGTTATTCATCTAGACTGATGATGGGATGTGCTTGGTAGACAGAATTGTGGATTTTGATGGAGGTTGATTCTTCAACAAGTTTCTTGTGATGAAGATTTTAGAGATAAATAATAGTTTTTAAATACTTACATGTATCAATAAGTATCCTCAACTTAAACTCATTAACTAATTTAATCCCTACGAGTGAGTTACTGTTATTACCAGCCCAATTTTATACATGAGTAAAAGAGATGATTAGAGTTTAAATAACATATCCAACATCTTATGATGCTGATATTAGAAATCAGGAGTTCTGCCTCCAGTGCCTGTGCTTCTAAGCACTACATTATACTATCTCTCTAGCATCTAGAGATAGTAATTGCCTAATAAAATGTTAGGTAAACACCCAGATCTTCTATCCTATGATGTTTTGATTAGACTTTTTAAAATTTTATTTTAACTTCTCAATATACATTGTAGTTGATTTTTGTGACCCTTTACCCATTCCTC
The DNA here is from genome assembly GCF_000696425.1 of Galeopterus variegatus. Lineage (NCBI taxonomy): Eukaryota > Metazoa > Chordata > Mammalia > Dermoptera > Cynocephalidae > Galeopterus > Galeopterus variegatus. The sequence goes on from NW_007736600.1 coordinate 34,952, forward strand.
TTTCCCCCTCCTTCTCTCCCCCTCTCCTTCCACTACATCATATCTTTTTACTTGTCTTTACAAGTTCAAGGAATTGTTGTGATTGTTCTGTCTTCTTCCCCTGCTACCCTTTATATATATAAAAATAAATAAATAAA
>NW_007736600.1:35761-38655 GCF_000696425.1 Galeopterus variegatus
ATTTCATTCTTTTTTATAGCAGAGTAGTATTCCATTGTGTAGATATACCACAGTTTCCTTATCCACTCATCTGATGATGGACATTTGGGCTGGTTCTAACTCTTGGCTATTGTAAATAGTGCTGCAATAAACATGGGAGTACAGGTATCCCTTTGACATGCTGATTTCCATTCTTCTGGGTATATTCCCAGGAGTGGAATAGCTTAGTCATATGGTAGATCTACCTGTAATTGTTTGAAGAAGCTCCATACCATTTTCCATAAAGGCTGCACTATTTTGCAGTCCCACCAACAGTGTATGAGAGTTCCTCTTTCTCCGTAACCTCATCAGCATTTATCGTTCTCAGTCTTTTGGATATTAGCCATCCTAACTGGAGTGAGATGGTATCTCAAAGAGGTCTTGATTTGCATTTCCCAAATGCTGAGTGATGTTTAGCGTTTTCTCATGTGTCTGTTGGCTATTTGTATATCTTCCTTTGAGAAATGGCTATTTAGCTCCTTTGCCCATTTTTTAATTGGGTTATTTGTTTTTTTGCTTTTGTTCCTTTCTTTCTGATTTTCTGTTTGTCTTCTGTGTTTGTTGGTTTCTTGGGGTAGTAGATAAAGTATTTTTTCTCTTTATTGTTAGTGTTTTTGCTTTACTGGTAGGTTTTGTTCTTTCTTGAGTATTCATTGCAGTGATGGTTGTTTTTCAGGTATCAAACCCCATACTCCCTTGAGAATTTCTTGTAAGGCTGGTCATACGGTAGCGAACTCCTGCAGTTTTTGTTTGTCTGAGAAATATAGTATTTATCCTTCATTTTGGAAGGATAGTTTTGTTTGGCAAAGTATTCTTGGCTGGTAATTTTTGTCCTTTAGTATTTGAATATATCATCCCATTCTTTTCTGGCTTTTAGGGTTTCCGATAAAAAGTCTGATGTTAGACTGATTAGGGATCCCTTATAGGTGACTTTACACTTCTCTCTTGCAGCTTTTAAGATTCTCTCTTTGACTTTGAGTTTTGCCAGTTTGACTATAACACATCCGGGAGAGGACTTTTTTGGGTTGGAAATGTTTGGAGACCTTTGAGCCTCCTGAATCTGAAGATCTGTGTCTTTCCATATACCTGGGAAGTTTTCTGCTATTATTTCGTTGAATATGTTTTTAATGCCATGTCCTTTTTCCTCCCCTTCAGGAATACCCATGATTCAGATGTTTGAGCTCTTAAGGTTGTCTGTTATCTTTCTTAGATTTTCTTCAATTTTCTTAAATTCATTTTTCGTTTTTCTGTTTCACCTTTGTTAATACAAACAGCCTGTCTTCAAGGTCAGAAATTCTCTCTTCTGCTTGTTCTAGCCTGCTGGTTAGACTCTCTGTTGTGTTTTTTATTTCATCGAATGAATCCTTCAGCTCCACAAGCTCTGCTACATTCATTTTCAGGGCACTGATTTTTTTGTACATTTCTTCTTTCAGGTCCTGTTTATTTTTTTCTCATTTCATTGTGTTGTCTAAGTGAGTTTTCTTGTATCTTATTTAGTTTCCTTAGAATTGTTGCTCGATATTCCTTGTCAGTCATTTCAAGGACTTCCTGTTCTATAGGATCTAGAGCTTGAGAGTTATTATTTTCCTTTGGTGGTGATGTACTTTGTTGATTTTTCATATTTCTGGTATCTTTCCTTTGGTGTTTAGTCATTGTGGCAGGGGGTACCATGGTCCACTCATTCCACCCTGATGTCTGGCCTGGATCTTGAAGGGACTGCAAATTCTGGGCAGTGGACACTAGCCTGGGCTGGGGGTCCCATGGCGCCTGCCTGTTCTGGCATGGTTGGTTTATGGCGTGTGGGCTTGGTGGCTCTCAGGCCTCTCTGGGTGGCGGGGACTGGCCCGGGCTGGGGTTCCTTTGACACCTGCCTGTTCTGGTGTTGCTGACTCTGGGTATGTGTGGCCAGTGGCTCTCAGGCCTTTCTGGGCAGTGGGCAGTGTGATGGGCAGTCAAATAAATATTTGGGCCCATTTATTTGTCTTTAGTGATGTTTTGTTGTATTACCCCAGCAGAGGTTCTGGTTGACAACTCCCCCTTTCTCTATTTTATAATGGAGGAAGATAAAAAGGCAGTGTGTCCATATGCATTTAAAAAGTTAAATATACACAGGTATTTATATGTGTGCATTTATTACTAACTGTTTATTGGAAGTTATATAGGTGCTTGATACAGTTTTTTTTGTGTAAAAGTGACCACATGACACTGACACTGAGGAATGAGCAGATCGTAGCAGAAGTCTGAGAGTGGTCCTATGGGGAGACAATATTGTGTAGCAGAAGTCGTACCCAAGGGGAATTGGTAAACTGTGTGACTTTGGATGAATGACATCCTCCTCTTGACCCTTGCTCTTCTTACTTATACAATGCGGGATTGGATTAGATTATTTCTAAGAGTTGTCCTAAAACTGTTCTGTGGATCCCTAGCATTCTGAGATGTGCCTTAGAGGCCAGTGAGGATGGCCATGGGACCTTCTCCCATCTAGGATTCTCTCAGGACATTTCCACTTTTGTTAAATTTGTAAATTGAAATTATTCCCAGGATTCTCTATGACAAAAGGGTTCTGTTGCTAAAATAAGTTTAAAAACCACTAAACCCATAATTTATATGTTTTCTTCTAGTTCTAAAATGTTACAGATTTATGTTACCCACCCTGGGGTTGACCAGACACATGTGGACCCCCCTGTTGTACTCTCTGCCACAAATATACTTGTAGTATGACTTTGTCTATTGGGCATGGCTGAATTTTACCATTGTTCAAAATGGCAAGGTCACCATAATCACAAAAGAATTCTTATCCTTGTAAATCCATTACTTTCCTTAGCACTTTTACTTCATTATTCCATTTGTACATCCTGACTCATTGAGGAAGGAAC
>NW_007736600.1:38728-39370 GCF_000696425.1 Galeopterus variegatus
TTTCCTTAGCACTTTTACTTCATTATTCCATTTGTACATCCTGACTCATTGAGGAAGGAACTTGACCAGGTATTTCACAATCATTGTTATCTCTCTTTTTAGATGAAGGGACTAAAAATAGAGAAAACTACTTTTCCACATTTATATTTCTAATGAATTGTGAAGCTTGAACTTGAACTTGAACAGCATGCTGCATTTACTTATACTGGGCCTTTGAAACAGCCATGGTTTCTGGTCAACATGCCTTGTTTCTGTACTGCTTTTTGTTTTGCTGAAATTCAAGTGCCTACTCATTGGTGATAAATGGGGCATTTTTACTTCATTTCCTATCACTTCCATTCTTTCATATTATGCATCTGAACTATCAAACTTGAAGTTTCCTGCAAACTGCCATGCTGTTTTATTTCTCTGTATTATTATACATACTTCACTTTCTTCTCTGAGTAACCTCTCCCTTCTTCTACCACCTCATCTGCCTGGAAAACTCTTATTCATTCTTCAAAGACCTGTGCTATCATCTTGTCTTTGAAGGGGCCACCACTGAACTTGTATGAATCAAATGCTTTATAATTAATTGGTTATTTATCTGTCTATCCTACTATATTGTGGCTGCCTAAAGGGATTCAGCTATAATCTATATTC
>NW_007736600.1:40460-42758 GCF_000696425.1 Galeopterus variegatus
CCTATTTGGAATTGAAACCAGCAAACCATTTCCACCCACCTCTTTCTCAATCCCTTACCTGTTTTTTTTTTCTTTTGGGGGTACTTACTATGTAGTTTACCTGTTTATTATTTATTGTTTATCTCCTCAGTTTTTGTTTTTGTCGGGGGAGGTCTGTTTTCTTCTCTGATATGTCTCAGAACATCGGTACATACTGAGTGCATACTTATTGAGTGAATAAATAATTCACCCACAAATTCTAAAGTCAGAATTGAGGTTACTTTTTTCTCTATTATTTCTTTTTCAGCCATTGCTCTAGATGCTTTATATATATTGTATAATTTAATCCTCATGATAGCTGTCAGAGATTCATTTCATGTCACAGAGATTAACTGACAGAGGTAGTAAGCAGTGACGCCAGGCTTTGAACCTGTGTGACTTCAGAAGATGAATTTCAACCATGGTCATGTTGCCTAACACTAGGCCAGCTTAATCTGACTGGATGATTCTAGGATTTTACTTCAGCAAATCACAGTGTCTTATGTTGCTGCTCAGAGCAACACGAACTAATTAGGTAGGCAATGGTATCACCTATAAGATCTGTTTTTGTGCGGAACTGTAGTGGCTGGGAACCAACTAGAATGCCATAGAGCGCACAGAATGTTTATTTGGAATAAGTTTCCAACTTACTAAATAGCACTGCTAATGAAAAAAATCACATTTAACAATTTTCACAATAGTTTAAAACCCATTGAGTACAGCAAGACAAGCATTTAGCTTTCTAGAGGGATAGCTTGAGCAGTGTGGTGGAAAGGAAAACTACTTAAAAATATGGCCATTTAAAAAATTTAGTTTGTCTCTTCTCTTTTCACATCAAGTAATTAAAGTTCTTGACTTGTTTGAAAATGGTTCAGATTTAATTTCATTTTGTTAAGTACCTCGGTTTTTTAACTCGGGGGAAAAAAAGCTATTAGCAATTTGCATTATCCATTACAACCTCCTTTATAATATGAAATTTATATGGGAAATGCTAATTGGACGTTTATCATCGTAAGGATAACGATTTCTGTACTTTCGGTGGTGATAATTAAGATGAAAGATGAAAACGATATGGGGTGAAAGTCAGATTTTTTTTCATTTTCCGCTGAACAGAGACTGGGGAAAGCATTCTGTTCTTGGCTTCAGAGGGGTGACAGCGGAGGACAGAGCCAGCGGGTCAAGGTAGGGCATGTATATTGGAACTACCTTGATGTCCTGAAAGTCCTCACTTACCTAATTGCGAGGGATTAATCCAGTTCCAGATGAGAAAGGGTATGTCCCTCAGAGACAGATGTACCTGAAAAGACCTTTTCCACTTCATCCTGTCGTTTTATGGGGAAGAGCTGCTCCCTCATCAATCTTTTCTCCTTACTCTGCAGGGGAATAGATGGCTGAAAGGGATGCATTATTAAGAGTAATAAGCATGACTCCCGCAGGCTTTTCCACTGAGCATTGTTGCATCTCTTGGCTTGCCGATGTAGTCAATACTAACTTTTCGGAATTGACTCCTGATGAACATGGTGTGGCCAGGTTGAAAAAGAAACCTTGTTTTATTTGCCCATCTCATTCCTTAAGCGGTTTTAAGTCAAGCAGATGTCACTGACTTTTTTATATGTAAGGAATTGGACAGGAGTCTAAGTTACTGGAACTTGAGGAAAATGACACAAGTAGCCTTTTAAACAGTTTTATTCATATATTTTTGAACTAAATTGGCAAATAATGATTGGCCATCTACTACAGTCTTGGCATTGACTTTTGGTTCTGGATAATTCTTCCCACCTCAGAATCTATGATTGGTCAAAATTCATTTTAAAGATGTATGCTAAGTGTTGCGATAGCCTACTGATGTCACTTTGATTTCCTATATTCCAGGAAGAAACAATCAAGAAGAGACTTTGTACTTCTATTAATTATAAGACAAACAACCCCGAAGGGCAAATTACTAGACTGGCTTTAGGCTTCTTGTCTCTACTGTGCAGCTTGTTCTGGGATTATTTATGTATTCATTCATTCATTTTTCAACAGATATTTGTTGATTACCTGCCATCTATTCCAGGCACTGGGCTATGAAATTGGGTTATGCTTAAAATTTGGTAAGACTTTGAATCCTCAAGTATTTTCTTATCTCCTACAGTCATTTTAAGTCGATACCGTTTTCATGTACAAAATTATTATTTTTCAAATGGCATAGAATACTAGGAGGTAAGTACTTTTGCCACAGGTTTAGAAAAGTTTTACCTGATCTGTATTGGAAAAAGTGCTGCTTATGAGACCCCACAC
>NW_007736600.1:43166-44041 GCF_000696425.1 Galeopterus variegatus
AGCAGCCAGAGACATCCTCCTAAAACACAAATCCGATCATGCTGTTCCCCTGGTCTCAGCCTTTGTCACGCTTAGAAGAAAATCCAGGCCCTTGGCTCACTTTCTGACTTTACCTCTCATCACCCCATTCCTTGTTCACTGTGCTCCAGCAGCACCAGCCTCCAACAGGCTGAGCATGCTCCTATCTCAGGGTGTTTGCATTTAATATTTTCTTTTTTCAGAGCATTGTTTCCCCAGATCTTTGCAGCGATTTTTCCTTCACTTCATTCATGCCTGTGCTCAAACATCACCTCCTTAAAGAATACTTTCTGGTGACTCTAATGGCATTCCTTATCGCTATTCTACAACCTACCCTGTTTTATCTTAGTTTTCGACACTCATCACTCTTTGATATTCTATGACATGTTTATGGGTTGATGTGTATATTGTCTATCTACTATCTTAGAATGTAAGCTCCAAAACGGGACCAGACTTTTTTTCACTGCTATATTTCTAGCACATCCTACCTGGACTAGAGGAGGCACTCAATAAATATGGTAGGTATTATTTCTATAGAAGGAGGACCTGAGGCTGGACAAACTGAAATGATTTGCTGCCAGGAGGTGAATCCTGGGGTCCAAACTTGTCTGTTTGCAAAGTTGAAGTGCATAGCCTGTGTGCTAAGCCACTTCTTATAATGCCTGTTAAGAGCCAGGGCTGGGTTTCATACTTTCTTCTATCTGTAGGTACACATTATTTGTTGAATGAACTAATAACAACAGCATACATTTATTGGGCACTTACTATGTCAGATAATTTTTAGGCACTTAACATGCATAACCTAATTTAGACTACCTAGACATACTGTTATTGTCTCCAATTTGCAGATAACAAAA
>NW_007736600.1:45337-51478 GCF_000696425.1 Galeopterus variegatus
AACCCTCGGCGGGAGCGACGCCGCACTCTCAAGCGGCGCACTGTAGCAGTGCGCCACCGGGCTGGCCCATTAAAAAAAAAATTTTATTGAAACATATTGATTGTACATATTTATGGTGTACAAAGTTATATTTCAATACATATATACAATGTATGCTGATCTATTCAGGGTAATTAGCATACTCATCTTTGCAAAACTTAATCATCTCTTTGTGATGTGCACATTTGATCTCCTCTCTTCCAGTCATTTGGTAACATGCAGTAAATTATTGTTAATTATAGATTCCTGGGTTGATTGTATACCAATAAGACTTATTTTTCCCATTTAGCTGTAATTTTGTGTCCATTAACCAGCCTCTGACTATCCTCCTATATGTTTATGTATCTTATGCCTATCTGTGCCTTATATATGCAAACAGTAAGTTTTTTTTTGCCTGTCCCCAAGAAAAGAATTTTCCACCCGTGGTCTAGGCAGATTGGTTCCTTGCTGCTATTCTCCTTATCCCCAGCAGAGGCTTGGTAGTGGAGTTCTATGATTAATTTTATGTACTGCAATGTCACTGGTTTGCTTCTGTATCTCTTAATACTCTACGAACTCCTTGAAGGGCAGGGGCCATGTATGTTCAGTTTCACATTCTCAGGGCCCAGCAGAGTAGGCTCCCTTAATGATTATGGAACAGTATTGTTCACTCTGCCTCAACAACCTGCTCTGAGCATGTCCTGCAGGCATTCATCTGAGCTGCTGGCTTTCTCCCATAGCTCAGGTCAGTGTTTCCCACTCTGCCCTGATGGTAGACATCAGCACCAGCTGGTTGCTTCCTCCCAGATCATCTGGGGACAGCAGTGACATGAATGCTCAGATACTGGAGTCTGCAGCAGTTTTCCTGGCAATAGAGGTGAAGTCAGCAGTTCTTGGAATGCATTGGGCTTTTGTATATCCTAGAGCACCTTAAGGATGTACTCATGGAAGGTTCCTGTCGTAGGAAATGAATGAAATCATACCTGCCTCTCCCCTTGATGTCCCACGTTTGTGCTGGGTGAAGGAAGAGGCTAAGGGTCAGAATGTAGAGATAAATTTCTCCTTTCATTTTTTGGCTTCTCCACCTCCAGGCAACACTCAACCCAGTTTTTTAGCCGGCTGTTGCAGCCTCTCCCTGAAGCAGAGCAGTTCCAGCTTCTGTTGTGGTTCCAGCACTGATCTGGATGTGCTTTTCCTGTGTGTGCTGATGTCTTCTCTTTGTACCTTCTTTTCTACTCCCCACCTTCCCTTGCCTGGACCACATCAATGGTCTCCCCTGACTCTGGCTTCTAGTTGTGGTCTGCCAATGGGGAACTCTAACAAGAAATTAGGAGTGAGGGAGACAGGTTGGGTATTTATTCCCCTTGCTTGTTCCCTCCGTGCTGGATCACCATGAGCTGACCACATTCCTTGACTGGGTTGCAGCTCTCCATGTGATCCTCTGTTCTGGGGTTGTGGTAACTACTTTCTTCTTTTTCCTTCAGTCACATCATGTTTTTTACTTACTGTATTTTATGATGCTTTGACATCTTGGGGCCTCGTGGACCCAAGGGGGAGGCACTACCCCTCCCAGAGTTAGCTAATTCCTAAAGATAGTAAAGGACTTACCTATGGATGTGCCTTTCATATGCAAAGCAACCAATAGAGTACATACTTCCACCCACCTCCTTTTATCAAGCTCTTGTAGTCAGGGACACAGTCTTCCTGCCCTAAATCATCCCAAGGTAAGGTATTAGACAACTAGGGGCCACTCCTATAGCCCTGAGTCCACCAAAAATAATTCAAACTAGCCAACCATAAACCCGCCAAAACTACTTACTCTGTCTTGCCCATTCTTTCCTGAAGAAACCACAACAAAGGCCCTTGCACATGTTTTCCTCCCACTTCCTCCGCCTCCTGACTGACCTTATGCTTCCCATATGGTGTGCTGTGTTCCCTCCTCATGCGAGCTGTGAGTAACAAACTATCTTTTCAATGGCAATTGCCTTCTGATCTGTTGGCCTTACCATACATGAATAAAAACAACCCCTGAGCTATATTTTAAAATAGGGAGTGTTTTTAGTTTCCCTATATACTGCCCTCTCCTTTTAAAATGTTCCCTTTAGCAAAACCTCCTTTAATAATCTTAATTTAATGTGTTGTCTCTTTCCTGATGTGACCCTGGTTAATGTACTTTGCATGCGTTCTGGACTCTGAGAGTCAGTGAAAGGCAGAGGGAAGAGAGACAGGTCCCCACGGCTGGTGACTATGTCTAATTGAACTTGGACTCAACTTGCTGTCCTTCTTTTACTGACCCTGGCAAATACTCAGTGCCTATCATAATGCCTGGTACCTATTAGGTGCTCACTAAATACTTGAATTAATACCTTCTCCCTTTATGACCTGCTATGTGCCATACTGTGCTTGACTATTTCACACATAACAGAGTACAACTCTAATGGTTGTATTTTAGTGCTTGAAGGAATTTTAGAGATAATTCTTCTCTCTTTTCTTATCCTTCTAGTTTACAAACAAATAAATTTAAAGGCACAGAAGGAAAATGGCCTCAGATTAGAGGGAGACCCAAGACTGGAATTTCAATATCCCATTCAGTACTTTTTACACTGTTTGGTGATAGTAACTTTAACAATACTCCCAAAATTTAATGCAGATAGACTCATGCTAGGTCCTGTGTTAAATGATTCTTATGTATGAACTCATATAATTCTGCCCCAACCTTCTTACTTTTTTTTCTCCTTCTGATAATTTATTTACATATTTCTCAGAGTTCCATAATTAGCCTATTCTACATAACTCTCTATTTACATTCTGGAGCTTCCTTTTCATAAATTTTTCCTTGCCAACCAATCATGAAGTTAAATAATCAGAAAACCTTGCATTCCATCTGTCTGTGGCCACAACTAGACCAGTGAAATGCATAGTCAGACCCTCAAGGATTTTATAATGAGTCCCCAGATGTCCCTGGAGTAGGTCAGGATGTATCACTATTAGCCTTGTCTTACATATGAGGACCCCAAGGCATAGAGAGGTTAAGTAACTTGCTCAAGGTCACATAGATAGTAAGTGGTAGACTAGGGTTCAAGTTAGGCAATCTGGCCCCAGAGGCTGTGCTGTTAATCTTCCTGATCTATGAATTTACATATGTATACTTTTTGTTTGGTTTATTCTCTCAAGGAAGTATATGCACTGACTGAACACCAGTGTCAAAAGGACACTGCACAGGAGACTTAGCATAGCACATGGTAGATGCCAGGTGCTCAATCATTACTAAACAATTACTTGCACAAAGTCCTCTGAGCTTCTTGGTTGAACTCTTGGATCTAGTCAGCAGTCAACCCTAATTCAGTGGCCCTTGTTTGCTTTTCTATTGTTATCCACCGGCACTAAGTAACCTTAACTAACTGACTGGAAGAATCCTTTCTGGAGAAGAGGGAAATCCAGCCTGCTGATCTGTGCATACACTTTTCCCCTAGGCTAAGGTCTACCTTAGAGTTAAATGCTAGCATCACTAGAAGGGATCATTCTTCTTGCCAAAGAGGGAGACTGGCATTTTTACCTGCCTTGTATTACAAAATTTGTAGCAATAAGGCAATTTAATTAGCACAGCAGTTTGAGGTTTTAATAGTTACTGTATTTAAGCGATTTCCCTGGCACTCCTGCTGTTTTATGAGGCTATAATTTGGTTCCTGAATGGAGAAACAATAAGGCCAAGTAAAGCAAAAAGATTGCAGTGTTATTCTGGAGGTTAAGCTCCTGCACAGCCCAGGGCAAGGTACTAGTGAGGCAGGGCAGCCATCTCTGCTGGCTTCCTCCAAGGACACGCTAATTGTTCACTGCATTTCGTTGGGTCATTTTGCTAAAAGTTACAGTGTGGCTGTTGCATCCAAACTTCAGAGAGCATAAGAGATTTGCCGGGACTTGAATTTAAGTTGGTTCATCTACATTTAACCAAACAAGACATAATGTCAGCAATGATGCAAACATGGAGACCATATAGTGTCCATGTAAAAAAGATGATACCCATTGTCCTAGAGAAAAGGATGTGGAAACCATATAATGTCCACATAGTAAAGGACAGAAACCAGTTTTCCTGGTGTAGAGGATGTGGGAACCATGTGTTGTCTGTGTGGAAAGGGGTGGATTCCAGTTTTTCCTGGTATAGAAGATATGGAACCACAAACTATCTGTGTGGGAAAGGGTGGGGTCCAGTTTTCCTGGAGCAGACAATGCCTGTTTTAATGAACTGTCAATTAAGACCTGACCTCTGTATTAGTCCATTTCTGTTGTCTTATAACAGAATAAGGCTGGGAAGTTTACAGTCCAGGTGGTACATCTGGTGAAGACCTTGCTCTAGCTGGGAACTCTCTACAGGGTCCCATGGCAACCAAGGTGCCACATGGCGAATGTCCTGAATGAGAGAGCTAAACAGCTCACTTGCTCTTCTTATAAAGCCATCAGAACCATGCCCATTACTCCTGAATGAATAAATTCATTCATGAAGGCACAGTCCTCATAATCTAATCACTTTGTTAAGGCTTCACCTTTCAAATACCACAAATGAATTTCCCCCCATCTTTGCAAAGGAGATCGAATTTTCAATGCATGATCTTTTGGGAAACACATTTGATCCATAGCAGCCTCAATCCCTGCAACTGCTGATCTTTTTACTATCTCCATAGTTTATCCGGGAGAAGAGGGGAAGGATGCATAAGTAAAGCACAGGGGATTTTCAGGGCAGTGAAGCTATTCCGATGGTACTGTAATGGTGGATGCATGACATTATGCATTAGGCAGAACCCATAGAACTATGCAACACAGAACAAACCCTAATGTAAACTACTGACTTTAGTTAATAATAATGTATTAATATTGGTTTATCAGTTATAACACATTTATCAAACCAATGCAAGATGTCAATAATAGGGGAAAGCGAGTTTTGGAGGTGAGAGAAGGGGGAGTGTATCAGAACAGTGTACTTTCTGTCCAGTTTTTCTGAAAACTTAAAACTGCTCTAGGAAATAGTCTATTAATTAAAAGGGGGAAAAAAAGACTTGCCCTGAGGATTTTATGAGCTAGAGACTGTATGAGCTGAGAACTAGGCTGCTGGAGGTTTATGATATCATATTAGTAACACCGTATTTAAACTGGGTGCAGTATTTGAAGTTTGGACTGGAATCAGAACAGGTAGCATAATAACAGCAACTCTCTTTATGTTTATTTACTTATATTTTATCTATTGAAACATAATTGATTGTACATATCTGTGGGGTTCAGAATTGAATACCCATACCTGTGTGCAATATATGGTACTCAAATCAGGATAATTAGTATACTCAGCCTTATACAATGTAATCATTTTTTGTGTCCCTTTACCAATTTCTTACTACCCACCCCTCTCCCCTTTCCATCTCTGGTGGCCTCAGTTCTGTTCTCTCCTATGGGAAATTCATTGAATTATTGTGATTTTTTGTATTTTTCTTTCTTTTATTTATTTGCTATTTTTTTTTAGTTCCTGCTTATGAGTGAGAAAATGCAGTATTTCTCTTTCTGTGCCTGGTTTATTCACTTAACAATTTTCTCTAAGTTCATCCATGTTGCTGCACATGGCAGTGTTTCATTTTTTTTATGAGAGAGTAATATTCCATAGTGTACTTATACCACATTTTCCTTATCCAGTCATCTGTCAACAGACATTTTAGATTGGTTGCAATCTTGGCTAATGTAAATAGAGCTATGATGAACATGGGAGTGCAGGTATATGATGATTTCCATTCCTTTGAGTATATACCCAGCAGTGGGATTTCTGGGTTGTATGGCAGGTCTATCAGTAGTTGTTTGAGGAACCTCCTTACTGTTTTCCATAATGGCTGCACTACTTTACAGTCCCACCAACAGTGCAGAAGTGTTCCCTTTCTCTACATCCTTGCCAGCATTTGTTATTCTTTGTCTTTTTGGTAATGGCAAGTCTAAGAGGCATGAGATGGTGTTTTAATTTTATTTTGTCGATATACAATGAGGTTGATTATTGTGGCCCATTACCAACTGCCCCTCCCTCCTCCCTATCCCCCTCCCACCCAACAATGTCCTTTCTGTTTGCTTGTTGTATCAACTTCAAGAGTTGTA
>NW_007736600.1:53493-54158 GCF_000696425.1 Galeopterus variegatus
CATCTTTTCCAATCTGGATGCCCTTTATTTCCTTTTCTTCTCTGATTGCTCTGGCTAGTACATCAAACACTATGTTGAATAGGAATGGTGAGAGTGGGCATCCTTGTCTGGTTCCTGTTCTTGAAAAGCTTTCAGCTTTTCCCCATTCAGGATGATATTGGCAGTGGGTTTATCATATATGGCTTTAATTATGTTGAGATACTTTCCATCTATACCTAACGGAAGTAGGCTTTAATTATGTTGAGATACTTTAATATCTTAAAGTAGGCTTTAATTAAGTTGAGATACTTTCCGTCTATACCTAAGAGTGTCTTTGTCATGAATGAGTGTTGAATTTTATCAAATGCTTTTTCAGCATCTATAGAGATGATCATATGGTCCTTGTGTTTGATTTTATTAAAATGGTGTATAATATTTATTGATTTGCGTATGTTGAACCAACCTTGTATCCCTGGGATGAATCCCACTTGATCGTGGTGAATAATTTTACGTATGTGTTGTTGTATTCTGTTTGCTAGTAATTTATTGAGGATTTTTGCATCTATATTCATCAAGGATATCAGCCTGTAGTTTTCTTTTTTGTTTATATATTTACCTGGTTTTAGTATCAGGATGATGTTTGCTTCATAGAATGAGTTTGGGAGAATTTCCTCTGTTTCAATCTT
>NW_007736600.1:55734-61318 GCF_000696425.1 Galeopterus variegatus
TGTTGCTGGGGTTGCCAATTTGGTATGGCTACCTCAGTGACTACTCAGTTGGACAGTAGTGTCATGCAAGTCCAAAATTGACTACCGGGAAGATGGCGGGGCATTCACGCCGCTCCCTCTGGAGAGTCTCATCTCTTATGTTGCCCTCCCGTGTTGTGCTCCTGCGTTGAGCTCCTGCAGTAGCCTCCGCAGCCAGAGCCACCCTGGCTGCCTCTTGCCGCCCCTGGTGCTCCTGGCTCCTGTTCGCACTGCAGCCTGCTCAGTCTCTCTTCAGCTCGCGGTTCCAGCCCTCTCCCCGGCAGATACCGCTGTCGCCGGACACCGAGTCCCGGTGGTGGGGCTGCACAGCCTGGCCCGGCGCTGAGGGCAGCAGCTGCGGTGGCCGGACGCCAAGTGGCAGCTGCTCCATGTGGCTTCTTCTCAGCAAACCCAGGCCAGAGACGTCCGGAGAGGATGGAGAAGCACATGGACCTGGCAAACTTCTCCACCTCGGGGGAACATGCTTCTCTCCTTCAGACACATCTGTGGAGCAGCTTTTCCCGTTGCTGTCAGCACTCGGTTTCTCAACTCCTTGTCTTGTAACTGGGGAAGACACCTAGGGGAAGACAGCAGAACCCAGCGAAGACGTGCAGCAGAAACCAGCCTCAGAGAAGAGAAAATCCTCAGTGTGGTTTTTATTTGCATTTCCCTGATGCTTAATGATGCTGAGCATTTTTTCCTGTGTGTGTTGCTCATTTGTGTATCTTCCTTTGAGAAATAACTATTTAGCTCCTTTGCCCATTTTTTAATTGTGTTACTTGTTTTTTTACCATTAAGTTGTTTGAATTCCTTGTACATTCTGGGTATTAATCTCTTGTTGGGGGCATGTTTTGCAAATATTTTCTCCCTTTCTGTAGGTTGTCTTTTCCCTCTGTTAATTGTTTCTTTTGCTGTACAGAATCATTTTAGTTTGATATAATCCCATTTGTTTATTTTTCCTTTTGTTGCCTGTGGTTTTGGGGTCTTATTCAAAAAGTCTTTGCCTAGTCCTACCTTCCTGCAGTGTTTCCCCTATGTTCTCTTTCAGGAGTTTTATAGCTTCAGGTCTTATATTTAAGTCTTTAATCCATTTTGAGTTCATTTTGGTATATAGTGAGAAGTATGGATCTGCTTTCATTCTTCTTCATATGGATGTCCAGTTTTTCCAGCACCATTTATTGAAGAGGGAGTCTTTTCTCCAATGTATGTTCTTGTTGAATTTGTCAAAGAGTAGTTGGCTGTAAGTATGTGGGTTGATTTCTGGGTTCTCTGTTCTGTTTCATTGGTCTGGGTGTCTGCTTTTATACCAGTACTATGTTGTTTTGGTTATTATAGCTTTGTAGTATAATTTGAAGTCAGGTAGTGTTATGTCTCTGGCTTTATTTATTTTTTTACTCAGGATTGCTTTGGCTATTTGAGGTCTTTTGTTGTTCCATATACATGTTGGAACTGGTTTTTCTATTTCTGTGAAGAATGTCATTAGTATTTCTATGGGGATTGCATTAAACGGGTAGATCACTTCGGGTAGTATGGACATTTTCACCATGTTAATTCTTCCAATTCATGAGTATGGAATGTCTTTCCATCTTTTTGTGTCCTCTTGAATTTCTTTCAACAGCTATTTGTAGTTCTCATTGTAGAGATCGTCCACTTCCTTGGTTAAATTGATTCCTAGGTATTTTATTTTTTTATAAATGGGCTTGCTTTCTTGATTTTTTTTTCTGCTGGTTTGCTATTGGCATGTAAAAATGCTACTGATTTTTGCATGTTGATTTTATATCCTGCAACTTTACTGAAATCGTTTATCAGCTCTAGGAGTGTTTTGGTAGAGTCTTTAGGCTTTTCTATATGTAGGATCATGTCATCTGCAAACAGGGGCAGTTTGACTTTGTCTTTTTCAATATGGTTGTCCTTTATTTCTTTCTGTTGCCTGAGTGGTCTGTCTAGTACTTTCAATACCATGTTAAATAGGCACAATGAGAGTGAGCAGCCTTGTCTTGTTCCTGTTCTTAAGGGAAAAGCTTTCAGTTTGATTCAAGATGATATTGGCAATGTGTTTGTTGTATACGGCCTTTATTGTATTGAGATCCTTTCCTTCTATACCTAATTTGCTGACAGTCTTTATCAAGAAGTGGTGTTGAATTTTGTCAAATGCTTTTTCTGTGTCTATTGAGATAATCATATGATTTGTGTCCTTGTTTTGTTGATGCGGTATATTACATTGATTGACCTGTGGATGTTGAACCATCCTTCCATCCCTAGGATGAATCCCACTTGATCATGGTGTATAATTTTTTGTTGATGTATTGCTGTATTCTGTTTGCTAACATTTTGTTGAGGATTCTTGCATCAATGTTAATAGAGTCATTAACCTGTAGTTTTCTTTTTTCTTATATCTTTGTCTGGCATTGGTATCAAGGTGATGCTGGTCTCATAGAAAGAGTTTGGGAGAATGTCCTCTATTTCAGTGTTTAAGGATAATTTGAAGAGAATTGGTATTAATTCTTCTTAAAAGGTTTGGTAGAATTCAGCAGTAAAAGCCATCTAGTCTTGGGCTTTGCTTTATTGGGAGACTGCTGATTACTGCTCCAATCTTGTTGCTTGCTATTGGTCTGTTCAGGTTTTCCATTTCTTCTTGGTTCAGTCTTGATAGTTTTTAATGTGTCCAGAAATTTATCCATTTCCTACAGGTTTTCAAGTTTGTTGGCATATAGTTGTTTGTGATAGTCTGTAATGATTCCTTGTATTTCTGTATTATCAGTTGTAACATCTTTATAATTTCTGATTTTTGTTATTTGGGTCTCCTTTTTTTATTTGGACTAGCTAATGGCTTGTCTATTTTGTTTATCTTCTCAAAAAACTGACTTTTTATTTCATTGATCTTTTGTTTCATTTTTTTGGTTTGTATTTTATTTAGTTTTGCTCTGATCTTAATTATTTCTTTCTCTCTACTAACTTTGAGATTGGATTGTTGTTGTTTTTTTAGTTCTTCGAGGTATAGCATTAGGTTGTTTATTTGAAATCTTTCTATTCTCTTGATGTAAGCATTTATTATAATAAACTTCCCTCTTAGTACTTCTTTTGCAGTGTTACACAGTTTTTGATGTGTCTTTATTTTCACTAGTTTCAAGAATTTTTTGGATTTCCTATTTAATTTCTTCTTGGACCCTGTATTAGTCTGATTCTATTGCTTATAACAAAATAAGGGAACTGGGTACTTTGTAAGAAAATGAAATTTATTGCTCACAGATTCAGAGGCTGGGAAGTCCAAAGTCCAGGGAACACATCTGGTAGGCGTCTTCTTTGGTGGTGGCAACAGTGACCCAGAGGTATTACATGGTAGAAAACGGCAGAGCAGTGAAAAAGACTAACCTCTCATGGTCTCTTCTTTTAAAGCCCTATGAACCAGCCCCTGACCACCATTATTAATTCATTCAATATGGCATGGTCATACAATCTAATCACTTCTTCAAGGCCTTACCTTTCTTTCTTTTTTTTTTTTTTTGAATCCTGGTGTCCACTTCGAGGTCTCACCTTTCAATTATCATAATAGGATTTCCTACCTCTTAATGGTCACAGTGGGGATAAAGCTACTAATACATAAATCTTGGGGGACACAGTCCATATCATTCTGCCCCTGGCCCCAAAGTTTATATCCTTCTCACAGATAAATACAATTATTCTGTCCCCAAAGTCTTAACTTGTTTCAACTCAAAAGTCCAAATTTCAAAGTCCCGTCTGTGAAATCAAAACAAGTTGTCTACTTCCAAGATATAATGGCATGACAAGTATAGCATGCATATTCCCATTAAAAAAGGGAGAAATAGGCCAAAGAAAGGTGTAACAGGTCCCAAACAAGTCTGAAACTCAGCAGGGTAAACATTAAATCTCAGAGGCGGCAAATCATGTACCTTGACTCCATATTCAATGTCCTCTGCACACTGGTGTGGGGATTGGGTCTCAAGTCCTCAGGTAGCTCCACTCCTATGACCCCACATTTCTGCTTGGCATTGCTCTAGTGAAGACTGTCTACAGCGAATCTGCTCCTGTGACAGATCTCTTCCTGAGCCCCAGGATTTTCCACAGATCCTTTGAAATCAGGATGGAGGATCCAAAGCCTTCTGAGCTCTGGCATTATGTGAGCCTGCAAACTTAACACCATGTGGATGCCACCAAGGCTTCCAGCTTGTATCTTCCAAAGTTGTGGGTCCAGCCACACCTGGGGCTAATTTAGCCACAGCTGAAGCAGCGAAATTAGCTGTGGTGCTGATGCTAGAAGCAGCTTACCAAAGTGGCCCTGGGCAGTGAGCCTGTGGAGGGTACCTCAGGCATGTTTCCCAAGACCATTCTGACTCCCTGGGCCTTTGGGCCTGTAATGGAAGATGCAGCCTCCACGATTTCTGAAATGCCTTCAAGGTCTTTTCCCCTTACTCTTGATAATCCCTTTCTTCTAGACTCATCTTCTTAGCACCATTGCATTTTTCTTCAGAAAATGCTCTCTGCTTCTATGCCACATGGTCAGGCTAATTTTCCAAATCTTTATGCTCTGCTTCCCTTTTAAATTCTGGCTTTATGTCATGCCTTTGCCACCATAAATCAATGTAGGTGGTGAACTCCCAAGTTTTTGTTTGTCTAGGAAATACACTATTTCTCCCTCATTTCTGAAGGATAGCCTTGCTGGGTATAGTATTCTGGGCTGGCAGATTTTTTTTCTTTTAGTATTTTGAATATATCATCCCATTCTCCTCTCTCCTGTAGTGTTTCTGTTGTGAAATGATGGAGTCTGGATATATTGCCCTCCCAGAACTCATGTGGAAATCTGATCCCTAATGTGGGAGTGTTGGGAACTGTTTGAGTTGTGGGGGAAGATCCCTCATAAATGGGTTAATGCTCTCCCTGGGGGAGGGGGCTAGTGAGTGAATCCTTGCTCTGTCAGTTCCCATGAGAGCTGGTTATTTGAAAGGCCCTGGCACCTCCCCTCTCTCACTCTTGCTTCCTCTTGCCATGTGATCTGCTTGTACCCACTGGCTGCCTGCTGCTTTCCACCATGAGTAGAAGCAGCCTGAGTCCCAGGTGCAGCTGTCCCAGAATTGTAAGCCAAATAAACCTCTGTTCTTTATAAATTACCCTGTCTCAGGTATTTTGTTATAGCAACACAAAAACAGACTGATACAAGAAGTCTGCTGTTAGTCTGATGGGGACTCCATTATAGGTGACTTGATGTTTTTCTCTTGCTTTTTTAAAAGATTCTCTCTTTGTCTTTTAGCTTTGCCAGTTTGACTATAATGTATCTTGAAAAAGACCTTTTTGGATTGAAACTGTTTGGGGGATTTTTGAGCCTCTTAGATCTGAAGGTGTGGGCCTTTCTGTATACCTGGGATGTTTTCCATTATTATTTCACTGAATAGGTTTTCAGTGTCTTTCCTTTCTCCTCCTCTTCTGGAACACCCATGATTTGGATTTTTGTGTGCTTACGGTTGTCTGCTGGCTCTCTTAGATTTTCTTCATTTTTGGGGGGTTCCCCTTCCTTCCTTCCTTCCTTCCTTCCTTCTTTCCTTCCTTCCTT
>NW_007736600.1:61906-62435 GCF_000696425.1 Galeopterus variegatus
GATGGTGAGTCAGAATCTCTAGTGTCCTTGCTTGCGCCGGGGGTAGCTGTTACTACCCAGGAGGATTGCTCTGAAGGATTGCTGAGACATTGAAGGGGACTCTCAGAATACAAGCACTGAGGTTGGAGCGTGCGCCATTTTGTGAAATTTACAAAATCCTCCCTGGGAAGAAGCTTCCAGGAGCGGCAGCCACTCAGCACCTGGCCTCGCCACTGCTGTCCTCAGCACTGGCCCAGCCATGCAGCCCTGCCGCCAGGACTCGGGGTCCGGTGACAGCGGTTTTTGCCCGGGAGGGGGCTGTGGCCTCCCTGACTCCGGGTGCCACTGGAACCGCGAGCTGGAGAGAGACTGAGCAGGTGCAGCATGACCAGGAGCCAGGAGTGACAGGGGTGGCGAGAGGTGGACGGGGCCGCTCTGGCTGTGGAGGCCGTCATGGGAGCACAACGTGGGAGCGGCGCAAGCGCCCCGCCATCTTCCCAGTAGTCAATTTTGGAATTGCCTGGCACTACTGTCCAACTGAGTAGTCACT
>NW_007736601.1:0-19493 GCF_000696425.1 Galeopterus variegatus
AGTCAATCCTTACGCAGCTTCTGTGAGAAACTTTTGCAGGATCGGTGCAGAAATGGCGGAGCATGAATTTTAATTTTCACTTTGAATATTTGTATGTGTGCACACAAGCATCGCAGTTACCTTCTGTGTTTTAAAATTACTATCTGTAAAATTTATTATAAAAACAGCTCTCTCAATAAAGTAGATACTTAGATTAACTTTTTTTGTGAAAAGTTATAATAGGATTAAAAAGGTTTAGAACATCGCTAAAATGATGGTTCTATTCTGTTTTATTTGGGGGAACATCAGTAAATCTCTGTGAGATTTTAGTGTGTTGTATGTGTGTGTGTGTGTGTGTGTGTATGTGAGAGAGTCACTATGAAATATTTGTACATTAAATTTTCTCTTATGAACTAGACATATTTTAGCAGAAAATATGACTATTATATGTCTGCCATAAAATCACAACCATGGGTATGATGGTGTTGTGAGTGGGGGAGTCAGGTTGTCAAGCAAGCATGAATTTCCATTTCTCAGTTTTCCCACTTGCTTGTTCCTCAATCACTCCTTTTTTAAAAGACAAGCTGTGGAAAGTATCAAATACCAAGTAATATATATGGAAGAAATTTTAAGATTTGAGCCATTACTTGTTTCAAAAAACCATTTCTCACTATTGGAAGCAGAACACTCTATCCAAAGTCAAAGAGATCCCAATTTCCACATTACCATATTTTCAGAATCGTTATGCTCATATTCATCACTAGCCTTTAAAACAACTATTACCCCACTTTTTTCTTAAAAAGAACTGGAAGTTAAAGTTAGACAGTTTTACTCAGATGGGAATTGAGATGCTAATATTTCCAAAGAGAACAAATCCAGAGTTTAGCATAAAAACAGAATATGAACATTTCTCATTTCTAATAGTTTTTTGAATGTTGACATAGAGCATTTACACTGCACTCATTCATAGAATTGATGCCTAATTTGAAACATATTTTCCATTAGGGAGATGACTGTATATGGAAAAGGAAATAACTCTCGTATTCCCTCTGTGTATATCAAAAGAGAAATCTGGAGCAATTATGTAGTTTATGCTTAAGATTTTGATTAAAAGAGACCATGAAAATCCCATGAGAGCTCAGCCCAAGGTAGAGGATTTGAACTGAACATATTGAAAAAAGATTAGGTGACCAAATACCAGTTTTAAGTATCTTTTCTTACTGAACTATATCATAAACAATCCCCATGAATGTAAAAACCAGCAACTTCCTGAATAATGACCACATCTGTTTTCCAGTCAAACTTAAATCCTCTATCTCTAAATTTGGTGAATGATTCAATTTTAGAGCTGGAAGGAAATTTAGTCCAATTCCCTCATATAACAGATGAGGAAATTGAGGCACAGAGAGATTTCTCCTTAATAACCCACACTAATCCTTCCAGTCTTACCATAAGGGCCTCTCTTTGAGGAGGCCTTCTCTGCTTCCTGCTACCCCCCCCAAAACAGTGCTTCCCTATTATATACTCACAAATTTCTCTGCATTTTTTCTTCATAGTACTTAATGTAACTTTCAATTATGCAATTGAAAATCATATTTTTGGGGGCTAGGGTCTGTTGCTGTAAATAAAAACTCCATTATCTCTATGAGCTGGGTCCTCACTGCTTAGCACATACCAGGCACACAGACAGTGACCAATAAATATTTAATAAATCAACGCCTAAGCAACATGCAATGACAGAAACATACATATTATTTAATTTATAAAATGTGAGGTTGGACTAGATTATCTTTAAAGTTTATACCAATTCAAAAATAATTTATAAATATTTGGTAAGTCTGATGTTCTTTCCGCTATGCTGCAAGTGTCAGACAAGCATGTCTCCTTGCTGTCACGGGTTCTCCATTTACTGCTTTTGTAACTTAACCATGTCCCTTTCAAATAGTGGAAGTACATTAGGAGGGAGATTTAGCCCAGATCTGTGTGAAGAGTTTGCCTTAGGTTAAGTTACCAGTGAGACTTCACACTCCAGAGGCCTTAGGTCCAGCCTGTGTCTGATCTGTGTAAATTACAAGTCAGATACACAAAGCACTCACAAGAGGGGGGTGAGAAATCTTTTCTGATAGTGCTGAAGGAGCAAATGTAATTGGCATTTTGATAAGAATATACATGTTCCTAGGAAGAACCATTCTGAAGCAAGCTACTGAGTAGAGATTGAAACTGAGATGCAAATAAACACCACTTTCATCTTTGACCTCCAAAGAAGCTTGATTCATTAAGAGCATAGGAAAACAGAATGATTTGATTCCTGGTGTTAGCACAGACATTGCAATAGGATTACAAAAGGAAAGGATAGTGGGTTTGTTTTAATCCATTTTGCCTTATCCCTCTGTAGGTAAGCCTACAGGTTTCCGACGCATAAAAGAGAAATGTTTATTGAATTTTAGGACATAATTCTTCTCCCTGTCACCTCCCATTCCAAATCTCTCATGAAAAAATGAACACCCTTTCAATTAAGAGGTAGGCAAGAGTAAGAGAAAGGTGAAAATTCGACTGACTTCTCCGAACACAGAAATAATGTATTAGTCTGTTTCATTGCTTATAACAAAATGCCTGAAACTGGGTGATTTAAAAAGAAAAGAAAATTTATTGCTTATAGTTTCTGAGGCTGGGAAGTCCAAAGTCCATCTGGTGGTTGCTACAGTGACCCAGGGGTCTCACATTACAAGATGGTGGAAGCAGAGAGAGAGAGAGACTCTCCTCCTCTTTTAAAGCCCTCAGAACCACACCCTTGACCACTATTTTTAATCCATTCATTACTGCATGGTTCTACGATCCAATCACCTCTTCAAGGCCCCACCTTTCAATTACCATAACAGGATTTCACGCCCTCTTAGCAGTCACAGTGGAGGCTAAGTTTCTAATACATAAAGTTTGGGGGACACAATTCAAGCTTCTGGGAGTTTTGGGGGGACAAAATTCAATCCACCACAAATAGGAAGAAAGATAACTATAAGGAAGGACACGTGACTAAAATGCTGCCTTATACTCATATTGTGGACAGCCCAGAATAGAAGAAATACAGGTATATTTGTAATAGTGTTTAAGCTAAATCCATCCTTCTACCCTTTATTTTGGCATCAAGGAATATTAAGAAGATACAAATATTGGGTAGTCTAAGGTTATTTCTGCTCTGAGCAAGTAAAATAGTTATACAGAGATTATAATATTAATCACTCATTCCTCATACTCCAAACTTACTTCATAATCATGAGTTAAGACCTGAGCCCATGGACCAGGACAAAAAAAACAAGATGCACACCAGACTTCATTTAGTATTAGCTGATATGTCTAACTCATTGGTCTTAACTACGCTAACCACTTTGCAGGACTCAGTTGTTTGCTAATGACTACATGATTACATTTTTATTCATTCATTCATTTATTCCTGCGTTGCTTAACACATTCATTTTCTCAAAAGTTTTTTTGAGACCTTTCAAATTCCATAGACTGTTCTGGAAACTGGGGCTATAATAAGGAAAAGAAAAAAAGTAAAGAAGAAGAAAAATTAACTAGAACTTTGAATAGTACTCAACTTTGCTTTGTTGAGCACTTACTTATTCTATGTGATGGTTAATTTTATGTCAATTTTCTGATGCTATAGTGCCCAATTGTTTGGTTGACCACTAGTCTGGATATAACTATCTTCATAGTTATATTTTGTATATTTCATTTAATATTTACAATCAGTTAGCTTTAAGTAGAGGAGATTACCCAGGCTTCAACCCAATTAGTTCAATGTCTCAAGAGCAAAACCTGAGGTTTCCTGGGGAAGAAGGAATTCTGCCTCAAGATGGTAACATAGAAGTCCTGCCTGAATTTCCAGACTGCCAGCCTTACCTACAGATTTCAGATTCTACACTGAAACATCTTATTCTATACCCATTGGCTATTTGTATGTCTTCTTTGCTAAAATGCCTATTCAGGTCCTTTGCCCATTTTTTATTTGGGTTATTAGTTTTTTGCTATTGAGTTATATGAGTTCCTTCTATATTTTGGATATTAACCCCTTATCAGATTAAGGGTTTGCAAATATTTTCTACAAATCCATAGGCTGTTTTCATTTTTTCAATTGTTTCCTTTGTTATGCAGAAGCTTTTTATTTTGATGCAGTTCCACTTGTCTATTTTCACTTTTGTTGCCTAAGCTTTTGGTAGGAATCCAAAAAAATCATTGCTAAGGCTAAAGTCAAGGAGTTTTTCCCTATGTGTTCTCCTAGGAGTTTTATGGTTTTAGGTCTTACATTTAGGTCTTCAATCCATTATAAGTAGATTTTGTGTAGGGTGTAAGATAAAGGTCAAATTTCATTCTTCCACCTGTGGATATCCAGTTCTACTGACACCATTTATTGAAGAGACTGTCATATCACCACTTGGTATTCTTGGTGACTTTGTCAAAGATTAGTTGATCATATATGCTTAGGTTTATTTCTGGGCTATTTTGTTACATTAGCCCATGTATCTATTTTTATGCTGTTTTGGTTATAGCTTTGTAATATAATTTGAAATCAGGAAGTGTGGTGCTGTATTAATCAGTTTCTGTTGCTTATAATAGAATACCTGAAACTGGATAATTTATGAGAAAAAGAACATTTCTTACAATTTGGAAGCTGGGAAGACTAAGGTCAAGGGGGGCACATCTGATGAAGGCCTTCTTATTGAAGAGGACCCTGCAGAATCCCAAGGTGGCACAGAATATCACCTGCAAGGGCTGAGCAAGAATACATTTCCACATGCTTTCTTCCTCTTCTTATAAAGTTCCCAGTCTACTCCTTGATAACCCACTAAATCATCAGTTCATAAATGGATTAATCCATGCATAAGGAGAGAGTCTTCACAATCCTATCACCTTCCAAAGGCCTTACCTTTCAAATACTGTGGTCTGATTCCCCACCTTCTTAACACCATTACAAAGGAGATCAAGCTTCAAATGAGTTTTGGGGGGACATTCAAGCCATAGCAGATGCCTCTAACTTTGTTCTTTTCTCTCCAGATTCCTTTGGCTATTTAGGGTACGTTGTAGTTCCGTATAATGAAAAGATGCTGAGCATCACTAATCATCAGAGAAATATAAATCAAAACTACAATGAAATTTTACCTCACCCTTGTTAGAATGACTATTATCAAAATGTCAAGAAATAACAAAATTTTGCCAGGGTGTGGAAAAAAGGTAACCCTAGTACACTGTTGGTGGGAATAGTAAACTGGCACAGCCATTATGAAAAACAGTATGGAGGTTTCTCCAAAAATTAAAAATAGAACTAACATATGATCCAGCAGTCCCACTTCTGGATATATACCCAAAGGAAATGAAATCAGCACTTAAAACTTAACCTTTATTAGCATCATGGTAAGTCTACCTCTTTTTATAACAACTTGTACTATAAGTTCTATTATTTTTATTTTTCCCAACTTACATATGAGGAAAATGAGAGTTAGCAGCCTGACTTGTTCTGTGTCTTAGAGCTCAGGATGTGGCAACTGAAAATTATAGGATGAATTATATGTCATACTTGAGGCTTAATGCTCTTTATGGTATAATAGGTAATATTTCAAACAGAAGTTTCTATTTGTGGTTGAAGGGATGCAATTCTAAGAGATCTGTGCCTTCCAATTTGATGTGCTTTTTAAATTCCCGGCTCTAGAGTGTACCACCACCACCCCTGACTAAGCACAGAACATAGAGAAACGATGTGCCATGTGATCCAAACGCTTGAAGCCTCCATGGTGCTGGCACATTAGGATTTATGGGCACAAATGGTAATGGTGCTTTAAATAAAGAAATGGAAGCAAAATGGAGTAGTTTTAGTACTTTAGGGAATGGAAGCACATTTCCTTTTCTCTCTTTCATTCCCAACCAAATGCTACATATTATATTCACGATATCTTGACTTTAAAACAAACACCATTGTACTTACAATAAGCTTTAAATAAATCTTGATATTTGCCGTATTTGCTTCAGAATTTTAAAATAATATATTACGCATAAAATTATATTCCCTCCTCAATCACATTTCTCTCCACCTCAATAATTATTTGCTGAATAAATGAATGAATAAACAATTCATAGATGAATATATCTGCAATAACACACAGCCATACATCCCTTTTCCTTCTCAGCAAAGCTGTAAGTGCTTCCATTCTCCACTCTGCTAAAACAACAACAGAGAAACATATGCTGCAGACTTGAAGAAACTTAAGGTGGATATTCAGATTGCTTCAAAATGTCAAAGAACATCATTCAGCAATACAACAAATTATTGTGAAAACCTGATTGGAAAACCTTGAGTCAACTCAGACTTGGTTTATTCTTTAATTTATGATCAACTTACAGGTACTGGATACATCTGTCTTTTCAAAAATTTCTGTCAGAATCTCTCCACACCCATTTTTAGAATCACAGAATCACTTCTCTTTATAGTAATATCTATAGGTTTAGGTGAGGACTGACACCACCCATGGTTATGAAAAATCAGGACCTATATGTGAAAGTCACTTTTTTTTTTGTCTTTTTTGTGACCGGTAAGGGGATCACAACCCTTGGTGTGGTGTCGCCCGCACAGCACTCAGCCAGTGAGCGCACCGGCCATCCCTATATATAGGATCCGAACCCACAGCGGGAGTGCTGCTGCGCTCCCAGTGCCGCACTCTCCCAAGTGCGCCACGGGCTCGGCCCTGAAAGTCACTTTTTATCATTAAAGATGTGATGTTTTATACTCAGTTGGATAAAGGAGACTAATATAGACATGGGGAACAGGATCACATCAAAGTGTGTGACCTACAACATCTAAAGAATTCCTGTTTTTGAGTTCAGCTGTGGCTTTCATGTTAAAGGAAGAATCATTTGCAATCTTTAGCCAGCCAGACACTAGAGGGATAGAGGAATGAGCTGTTTCCCATATTACCATGGTTTGGAATTCTTCTTAGTGAAGGGAAGTAGAAGTCTGGTTTGTAACTTTAAAGAGACATTAAATTAAATGTCCATAGTAGTCAACAGCTCAAACTCTGAGCCAGGCAAGCCTGGGTTGATATTCTGGCTTCTCATTTTACTAATTATATGAAGCTTGAGCAAGTGATCCTCTATCTATAGCTTAGTTTCTTCATCTGTTACATGGGAATAGTAAGAATAACTACCTCAGTAGGTTAACATTTAATTAGATATTGCCTCTGAAGCTCTTGCATTGTGCATGATATACAGTAGTTGTGCACAAAAGGTATGTAATTTTAATTAATATTATTGAGAACCAGGAACTGGATTGCCTCTCCAGCTCCCTTCTTCTGGCAACTCTACCTCCACCATCAAAGTCACTCCAAGAGCCACCATGTAAGTCGTTATGACCTCATCCTCTTACCACAATTGATGTATCGGGTGGGCCTCTGACCAGTTTTTTCCTGAGCCTTTCTGAACTAAAACTGAGGGAGGCAGACTCTCTGAGAGTAACTTCTTGCCAAAGATATAAAACTCAGAAGCCATCTTCTTGGGAAGCCATGATTATCTACTATGAGTAAAAAGCTAGTGGAAGGGAAGGGTAATATCTACATTCAAATAGAAATACATATGAGCAGTAATAGTGTCTGGATGGCATTTGAATCTCTGGTTGGAGCTGGTCCTGAGACACAGCCACATTCCTGTATTCCATAAGTCATCATGTTCTATGGCATATCCCAATAACCTTCCAAATCATTGCCCTTTATACTTGGTTAACGTTGGGTTTCTACCATTTGGGAAGAATAGTGGCACTTTACATATATGGTCTCATTTTACTTTGATGCTGAGAGGTAAGTATTATTATCCGCATTTCCCAAATAAAGAAACTGAGGTTCAAAGACAATAAATGGTTGCCTAAGGTCAAACCACTAATAAATGATGGAACAGGATGGGATGTGATCCCTCTGCCTCCAAGCTCGCCCTTCTGTTCATCAGGTCCTTGCCTTTTCTTTCACTTCTCTCTCCCTCCACCACAATGACTTCTGTGTGTCCTTCAAGTATCAGCCTATCATCATTCCTTCAGGAAGTTTTCCTTAACTCCAAGTACCAGGTAAACGTTTCTGTTTTATGCTCCGTAGTTTTTTTTTTTTTTTTTCCCTTGAAACACTAATTAATTTGTATCCTAAATGTCTCTCTTCTTTTCTGGATGCTCCACTAGACTATAAACTACCTAAAGGTAGGAGAGATTTCTTTTCCATCTTTTTATCTTATACCATGGCAAAAAGTAGGCTCTTTATACATGTATTTTGGATCCAGTGAATAAAGGATATATCTGGAGAAAGAAGAAGGGGAGTTCACCCTGTCTCCAAAATCATACAACCGAGGGAGCCACACACATTCTCATATAACAGGTTAGCCCAGCACACAGAACCTTTTCCTGGACTTCATGTTCCTGTCCCATTAAATAAAACAATACATCTTTTTGCTTAACAACACCCTCTTTCCCTCCCAATTCTCTGAAGCTTTGCAGCTCTGCTCTAATTGGGAGGTGAGAAGGAAAATATCAAGCTAAAGGCACTTTAAACACTTGAGCCATCTCAGGGCAGCTCAATGGGATTGAAAATATGTCTTGGGGTAACGATGTTCATAAAATTTCTGTCTTTCAATTCAGTCATGCTGTCTTACTCTCCAGGAATAGAAGCTATCTTTTTTCAGTACGTTTTACCTCAGAACATCGAAAATAATTTTGTTTTTATATTTTTTCTTGACACCTAAGGAGATATATGCACAAACATAGTATATATATGAGAGAATGTGTATTTTAAATAAACTAGTTAAAATTTAAAATGAATATATTATTAAAGATTATTCAAAATTAAATAAATTTTAAAGTTAAAAGACTAATATTTTTTTTAAGGACTAAAATATTATATTTTGTGCACTATAGTTATCTACTGGAAGATAATTTCAATCTACAGTAACCTCATTTTCACCAAAGATAATCGAAGTAGGACCAATTTGTTTTCAAGGTAGGTTCAGTCTCATTAAACGTGGCCTGATTATTTACATAAATGCTATAAGAATAATAATCATATATGCTCTTTAAGACTAATATTTTAAAAGATATTTTTAATCAGTTAATTTATTTTTAAAATTAACAAATAAAAGTATATTAATCATACACAACGTGAGTATTTAAAATATGTATACATTGTGAAATAACTCAGTCCAGGTAACTAACAAATACATTACCTCACATTATTTTATGTGGTGAGAACACTTAAAATCTACTCTCAGCGATTTTCAAGAATACAATACACTGTTATTAACTGTAATCACCGTAATGTATGGTAGATCCCTTGAACTTATTTCTCCCATTGAAATGAAATTTTGTGTCCTTTGACCAACAACTCTCCAATCCCCCAAATTCCCCCCCACTCCACCAGGCTCTGGTAAGCATTATTCTACTCTCTGCTTCTGAGTTCAAATATTTCATATTCTATGTATACATATAAGGGATACCATATGGTATTTGTCTTTCAGTGCCTATATTGTCCTCCAGTTTCAACCATGTTATTGCAAATGATAGGATTGCCTTCTTTTTTAGGGCTGAAGAGTATTCCATTGTGTACATATATCACCTTTCATCATTCATTCATCCATTGATTGACACTTAAGTTTATTCCATATCTTGGTTAGGTTATCCTGAATAATGCTTCAATGAATATGGGAATGCATATTCATTGAAATACTGATTTAATTTCCTATGGATATATACCCAGTAGTGGGATTGCTGAATCATATGGTACTTTTATTATTATTATTATTAATTAATTAATCAATTCATTAATTAATTTATTTTTATTGTAACAAAATGGATTATACATATCTGTGGGGTACAGAGTTGAACATCAACACCCACACGCAATATGTGATGCTCACATAAGAATAATTAATATATTCAATAATATACACTATCATTGCTATTCATGACCCTTTACCCATTCCTCCCTTCCCCCACCCTTCCAGCTTCTATTAACCCCAGTTGTCCTTTTGAAAGTTCAATGCATTATTGGGAATGTTGTATCTTTCTTTCTTTTATTTATATGTTTATAATTTTAGCTCCCACTTATGAGTGAGAACATAACGGTATTTCTCTTTCTGTGCTTGGCTTATTTCACTTAATATGATTTTGTCTAAGTTCATCTGTGTTGCTGCAGCAATATTTCATTCTTTTTTATAGCTGAGGAATATTTCATTGTGTATATATACCACATTTTCCTTATCCAGTTGTCTGATGATGGACATTTAGGTTGGTTCCAACTCTTGGCTACTGTAAATAGAGCTGCAATAAACATGGGGGTGCAGGTATCACTTTGCCATAAAGCTTTCCATTCCTTTGTGGAAGGAATTGCTGAATTGTATGTTTAAGGATTTTCCATACAGTTTTCCATGGTGACTGCACGAAATTACAGTCCCTGCTAGATCTAAAGCCTCTGACTTTATTTTATTTATTTATTTTTGCTCAGGATTACTTTGGCTATTTGGGATATTTTATTGTTCTGTATGAATATTAGGATTGTTTTTTCTATTTTTGTGAAGAATGTCATCGGTAATTTGAGGGGGATTGCATTGAATCAGTAGATCGCATTGGGTAGTATGGACATTTTCATAATGTTAATTCTTCCAATCCAAGAGTATGAAATATCTTCCCATCTATTTGTGTCCTCTTTAATTTCTTTCAACAGTGATTTGTAGTTCTCATCGTAGAGATCTTTCACTTCCTTGGTTAAATTGATTCCTAAGTATTTTGTTTTTTTTGGTAGCTTGGTTTTTGTTTTCCACTAGTTTTTTGTTGGAGTATAAAAAAGCTACTGATTTTTGTGTGTTGATTTTGAATCCTGCACTTTACTAAAATCTCAAAGAGTTTTGTAGAGTCTTTAGACTTTGCTATGTACAGGATAGTGTCATCTGCAAATAGGGACAATTTAACTTCATCTTTTCCAATCTGGATGACCTTGATTTTTTTCTATTGCCTCATTGCTCTGGCTAGTACTTTTAATAAAATATGAAATAGGAGTGGTGAGAGTGGGAATCCTTGTCTTGTTCCTGTTCTTATGGGAAAAGCTTTCATCTTTTCACTATTCAGGATGATATCGGTGGTGAGTTTGTTGTAGATGGTTTTATTGTGTTGAGCTACTTTCCTTCTCTTCTAATTTGCAAGAGTATTTATCATGAAGGAATATTGAATTTTGTCAAATGCTTTTTCCATATCTATTGAGATTATCATATGGTTTTTGTCCTTGATTTTCTTGATGTGGTGTATCACATTTATTGACTTCATATGTAGAATCATCCTTGCATCCCTGGTATGAATCCCACTTGATCATGTTGTATAATTTTTTTCAAGTGTTGCTGTATTATATTTGGTAATATTTTTATTGAGGATTTTTGTGTCTGTGATCATCAAAGATATCAGTCTACAGTTTTCTCTCATTTTTTATATCTTTTTCTGTTTTTGGCATCTGGGTGTCGCTGGCCTCATAGAATAAGGTTGGGAGAATAGCCTCTGTTTCAATTTGTTTGCAATATAAAGAATTGGTGTTAATTTCTCTTCAAAAGTCTGGTACATTTAGGCAGAAAAACCATCTGGACCTGGGCTTTTCCTTGTTAAAAGACTGCTGATTACTGCTTAAATGTCATTGCTTGTTAATGGTCTGTTCAGGTTTTGTGTTTCTTCTTGGTCAGTGTTGGTACTTTGTATGTGTCAGGATATTTAGCCATTTCCTCTAGGTTTGAATTTGTTGGCATATAGTTGTTTATTATAGTCTCTAGTGATTCTTTGTATTTATTTGATATTCGTTGTTAATGTCCCCTTTTTTATTTCTGATATTTGTTATTTAGGTCTTCTATCTTTTTTTTTTTTTTTAGTTAGCTTAGCTAAAAGTTTGCCTGTTTTGTTTATCTTCTTCTAAAACCAACTTTTTGGTTCACTGATCTTTTGTATCATTTGGGAAGTTTCTATTTCATTTAGCTCTGCTCTAATCTTAATTATTTCTTCCTTTCTACTAATTGGGGGATTAGATTGTTCTTGTTTTTCTAGTTCTTTGAGGTGTAGCATTAGGTTGTTTATTTGAAATCTTTCTATTCTTTTGATGAAAGCATTTATCGCAAAATCTTCCCTTTTAGCACTGTGTTTGCAGTGTCCCACAGGCTTTTGGATGATATACCTTTATTTTCATTAGTTTCAAGAAATTTTTTGATTTCCTGCTTAATTCCTTCTTGGACCCATAGGTTGTTCAGGAGCATGTTATTTAATTTCCATGTGTTTGTATATTTTCTAGAGTTTCACTTGTTATTGATTTCTAGTTTAATCCATTGTGGTCTGAAAAAATACTTGAAATGATTTTGATTTTTTAAAATTTGTTGAGACTTGGTTTGCTACCTGATATGTGGTCCATCCTGGAGAATGTTCCATGTGCTGATAAGAAGAATGTATATTCTGTGGTTGTTGAATAAAATGTTCTGTAGATATATGCCAAGTTCAATTGTTCTAAAGTATGGATTAAATCCAGTGTTTTCCTGTTGATTTGTTGCCTAGATGATCGAATGGTAAGAGAGGGATGTTCAGGTTCCCAACTATTATCATATTTGGGTCTGTTTCTTTCTTTACGTCTAACAGTGTTTGTTTTATATATCTGGGTGTTCCAATGTTGGGTAAATATATATTTATGATTGTTATGTCTTCCTGCTGGATAGATCCCTTTATCATTACATAGCAGCCTTGTCTCTTTTTATGTGGCTTTGGTTTGAAATCTATTTTATCTGATATAAGAATAGCTATTCCTGCTCATTTTTGCTTTCCATTTGTGTGGTATATCTTTTTCTATCCTTTCGCTATTAGTCTATGTGTGTTTTTACAGGTGAGTTGAGTATCTCATAGACAGCATATAGTTGGGTCTTGCTTTTTAATCCAATAAGCCAGACTGTCTTTTGAGTGGGGAATTTAACCCACTTATATTTAGGATTGTTACTGAAAAGTATTGTATTACTCCTGGTATTTTATCAGTTTTCATTAGGATGTCTTAAATATCTTTTGTTTCTTTCTTTCCCTTTTATTGTTTGTCTTCAGTGATTGTTGGTTTATGGAGGTGGCAAGATACAGTTTCTTTCTCTTGTTTGCATTTTTGTTCTTCCAGGGGGGTTTGTTCTCTCTTGTATATTCATGGTAGTGATTATCTTTTTCTGGATTCCAGGTGCAGGATTCCAGGATTCCTTCAGACTGATTTTGTGGTGGTGAACTCCCATCATTGCTGTTTGTCTTAGAAATACACTATTTCTCCTTCATTTCTGAAGGGTACCCTTGCTGAGTATAGTATTTCTGGCCGACAGGGTTATTTTTGTTGTTGTTGTTTGTTTGTTTGTTTTTTTGTCTTTTAGTATTTTGAGTATATCATTCCACTTTTTTCTGGCCTGTAGAGTTTCTGTTGAAAGATCTTCTGTTAGCCTGATGGGGACTCCCTTATTGGTGACTTGACACTTTTCTCTTGCTGTTTTTAGGATTCTTTGCCTTTGAGTTTTGCCAGTTTGACTATAATGTGTTTCAGAAAGGACCTTTTTGGTTTGAATTTGTTTGGGATTTTTAAGCCTTTTGAATCGGAAGGTATATTTATCTCCCTGTACCTGGAAAGTGTTCCACTAATATTTTGTTGAATATATTCTTAGTGACTTTTCCTTTCTCCTCCCCTTCAGGAACACACATGATTCAAATGTTTGTGTGTTTAATGGTATATGTTATCTCTAAGATTTTCTTCATTTTTTTAAAATTCTTTTTCCGTTTTTTAGTCTGCCTAAGTTATTTTGAAGAGACTGTCTTCAAAATCAGAAATTCTTTCTTCTGCTAGTTCTAGCCTGCTGTTTAAACTCTCTGTTGTGTTTTCTATTTTATCAGATGACTCCTTCAGTTCCATGAGTTCTACTGTATTCTTTTTTTTTAAAGTATTGATCTTTTTGTAAATTTCCTCCTTCGTATACTGGATAGTTTTACTTAGTTCATTGTGTCATCTAACTGTGTCTTCTTTTATTTCATTGAATTTCCCTAAGATTTTTACACAGATTTAATTTTCAGTCATTTGATAAGTTTTCTGCTCTATGGGATCTGGTACTTAAGAGTTATTGTATTCTTTTGGTGTACTCATATTTTGTTATTATTATTATTATTATTATTATTATTATTATTATTATTGGATTTCTAGTATCTCTACATTGATGTCTGTTAATCTCATAGAACAGCTTCTTCTTCTATTACTATCCTTCCCTGCACTCTGCTGGTGAACCTTCTTGTGTTAATGCAGTCAAGTTGTCTTCATTTCACCTACACATGTCAGTGGCTGCTGCAGCTTCTGCTCTGATAGCAAGTCACCCTTCCAGTGGTGGTGGCTGTGGCATAAGTGTGTGGACTGATTTCTGTGCTCTCTGTTATGTTCCATTGGTCTAGGTGTTTGTTTATATGCCAATAACATGCTGTTTTGATTACTATAGCTTTGTAGTATATTTTTAAGTAAGGTAATGTAATGCTTTCAGCTTAGTTATTTTTGCTCAAGATTGCTTTAGCTATAGGTGTCTTCTGTGGTTCCATGTGAATTTTAGTATTGTTATTTTCTATTTCTGTGAAAATATCATTGAAATTTTGACAGGTATTACATAGAATTTTTTGATCATTTTGGGTAGTACAGACATTTTAACAGTATTAATTCTTCCAATCCATGAACACAGAACATATTTTCATTTATTTGTGTCTTTAATTTCTTCACCAATGTTTTATAATATTCAGTGTAGAGAACTTTTACCTGTTTGGTTAAATTTATTACTAAGTGTGCATGTGTGTTTTTGTAGCTATTATAAATGGGATTATTTTATTGATATCTTCTTCAGATAGTTTCAGTGTATAGAAATTCTACAAATTTTTGTTTTTGATTTAGTATCCTTCCACTTTACTGAAATCTTTTATTAGTTTTAAGTCTTTAGGGTTTTCTGTATATAAGATTATGTCATCTGCAAATAGAGACAACTAAGTTTATTTCCTTCTGATTTATTTCTTTCTCTTGCCTAATTACTCTGCCTACAACTTCTGGTACTACATTAAATAGAAATGGTGAGAGTGGACATACTTGTCTTGTTCCTGATCTTAGAAGAAAAGCTTTCAACTTTTCATCATTGAGTATGACGTTAGCTATGAGCTTTGCCTTTACTGTCTTGAGATACATTCTTAATATACCTAATTTTTTGAGTTTTTATTAAGAAGCAATGTTGAATTTTGTCAAATGCCTTTTCTTCATCTATTGAGATGATTATATGGTTTTTCATCCTTCATACAATTAATGTGGCATATCATACTCATAGATTTTCATATGTTGAACAACACTTATATCTCTGGGACAAATCCCAATTGATCATGGTGAATGATCCTTTCTAATGTATTGAAGAATTTCTTTTGTTAGTATTTTGTTGAGAATTTTTGCATTTATGTTCAACAGGGATATTGGCCTATAATTTTTTTTTCTTGTAGTGTCTTTGCCTTGTTTTAATATCAGGGTAGTATTGGCCTCATAAAATGACTTTTGAATTATTACTTCTTTTTCAATATTTTGGAAGAGTTTAAGAAGGATTAGTATCAGTTATTTAAATGTTTGGTAGAATTTAGCAGTTATGCCATCAGGTCCTGGGCTTTTCTTTAATAGGAAATTTTTATAACTGATTGAAATGCATTGCTCTTATTCATCTTTTCAGATTTTCTGTTTCTTCATAATTCAGTCTGGGTAGGTCATATGTACCCAGGAATTTATCCAGTTTCTTTAGGTTATTCAAGTTCTTGATGTATAATTGTTCATAATAGTCTCATGATCCTTCATATCTTTGTGAAATTAGTTGTAATGTCTCCTCTTTCATTTCTGATTTTATTTGAGCCTTTTATATTTTTTCATAGTTAATCTATCTAAAAGTTTCTCAATTTCTTTTACCTTTTCAAAAAAACAACTCTTAGTTTGGTTTGATCTTTTCTGTTGTCTTTCTAGTCTTTATTTTTTTTTTATTTCTGTTCTGATATTTATTATTTCTCTTCTTCTACTAACTTTGGGCTTACATTGTTTTTGTTTTTCTGGTTCATTGAGGTGTAATTTTTTGTTGTTTATTCAAGATATTTCTTCTTTATTGATGTAGGCAGTTATCGGTCTAAACTTTCCTTTTAGAATTGTTTTTGCTTTATCCTGCATGAAGCCACCAAGAGGGCAGGTGCAGTAGAAGGTGGAGGGAGTTCATGAGTGACCTTGGCTCAGAGAGTTTTGGTGGATGGGGGCAGAGGACAGGCCACAATGTTCTAGGCAGTGAATGGAGGTGAAGAGGTGGCAGCCATGAGAGAAGACGGATGGACTTCAATGCCAAGAACTGGCCGAGGGATGAACTCTAATTCTCAGGGGCTACGTGTTGGTCCCTGTCCCTCTGACCTCCATTTTTGTTTATCTCAAGATATTCTCTAACTTCCATTTAATTTCTTTTTTGACCTGTTGGTTGTTTCGGAGGATGTTGTTTAATTTCCATGTATTTGTGAATTTTCCAATATTCCTTCTGTTATTGATTTCTAGTTTCATACCATTATGGCTGGAAAAGATACCGGATATGATTTCATTTTTAAGACTTGTTTTGTGGTCTAATGTATGATCTATCCTGGAGAATGTTCCATGTGTGGTTGATATAAAAGTACTCTGTTGCTGTTGTATGGAATGTTCTGTATATATCTATTGGGTCCATTGCTCTAATGTATAGTTTAAGTCCATTATTTCCTTATTGATTTTCTGTCTAAATGATCTGTCCATTGCTGAAAGTAAGATATTGACGTCTCCTACCATTATTTTATTAGTCATTCTCTTCCATCAGATCTATTAATATTTGCTTTATATACTTAGGTGCCTTGATGTTGGGTACATATATATTTATGACTGTTACATCCTGTTCATTAATTAAGTCCTTTACCATTATATAAGTATGTATTTTGTCTTACTTCACAGTTTTTGACTTAAGATTTATTTTATCTGATATAAGTATAGCTACTCCTGCTGCCTTTCAGTTTCCATTTGCATGAAATATCTTTTTCCATCCTTTAACTTTCAATCTATATTTGTTCTTAAAGGTGAGGTGAGTCTTTTATAATCAATATATAGTAGGGTCTTGTTTTTAATCCATTCAGCTACTCTAGTGTTTTGATTGGAAAATTAATTTAATCCATTTACATTTGGGTAATTATTGATAGGTAAGAACTTACTACTGCTGTTTTGTGAATTGTTTTCTGGTTGTTTTGCATATCATTTGTTTCTTTCTCACTTGCTGTCTTCCTTTGTGATTAGATGATTTTCTCTAGTGGTATGCTTTGATTCCTTACTTTTTTATCTTTTGTTTATCTACTATAGCTTTTTTTCTTGTGGTTACCAAGAGGCTCTGATAAAACTTCCTATAGTTATATCAGGCTATTTTAAACTAACAACTTAATTTTGAACACAAACATATAGTCTACACTTTTATTCCACCACCTCCCCACATTTTATGCCACAATTTATATCTGTTTATATTTTTTGTCACTTAACAAATTGTTGTAGCTATTGTAATTTTTAAGTTTTATCTTTTAATCTTCATACTAAAGATATAAGTGATCTACACACCATTATTACAGTATTACATTATTCTGAATTTGATCAGGTACTTATTTCTACCAGTTAGTTTTATATTTTAAAAACTGCAATTTGTGGTTATGAGTATACAGCCAGTATGAATCTGGCCCCCACACCATGGGCACAAGGGGTGACAATCAGCTTTGTATCTCATGAATATTCATAACCAATTTAAAAAATATATAAAATTTTAGTGAGCATTGTCTGCACATAATTAAAATTTTCTCCCCAGAAAGTTTCTCAAAAAAATGAAGAGCCATTGGAACGGATGCTAAAATGAGCTATCAGACACAAGATATTTTGTGTTTGTTTAATTTGGTGAGTCTCAATTCTCAGCTTGATAGAGAAGAAAGCCTGACTTTTTGTAAGGAGACCATACCAAAATGGTTTTGCATTATTAGAACTTTGGGTAAAATGTACTATTTTGGACAGGTGAACTGTTCTGAAACTGTGAGTCTGTCACGATCCTCATTAAATAAAGTCCTGAAAGATCAAATCCTCATGCAGGTTGGGACCAGAAGATTACAAGCAGCTGCTGAGCAGTGAGGGGCCTGCTTTGAGACCAATAGCTATCCAAGTTCTTTGAAAGCATTGTTTCCTAAGCAAATGGAAGGAAGGGAAAAGAGCTCTTCAGCACTACAGAGGGCACAGCAAACAAAAAGGAATGTAGCATGAGTGCTTTCAGAGTACTGTAGCTTAGCTAGGGAACACTATGAGGTAAGCCTTTCTTCTTGTAGAGTGAAGGGATGGGGGAAAAAGGAAAGTCACAGAAGCAGAGAGGGTTAATGTAATTAAATCAAAGCTCTCAAACTGTGGAAAATCAACTTTGAGTAAAGAAACATATTCCTCAATCACTGTCAACAATATTTTTCACTGGAAGCTTTCTGGTTCTCAAGCTTACAAGATTTATTGTATTTAAAACCTTCTGCAAGCTGTGTTCACCTTCCGTGAATCTTTTTTTTTTTTTTACCGAAAGTTGCTATTTCTAAATTTTGATATGTTAGAAGAATCTGTTCAACTCCAGCTCTTCATCTGCTGATTATAATGAGAAAAGGGTTAGTTATTTTACAAATACAGTTTATCATGAAAGATGCTTCTCATAGAGATGAATTAAACTGATGTTTGTATTTATTGCCATGAAGATGAAGAGAGTTACTTGGAAATACACTGCAAACCTGCTCCAATCAGGATGCAAGTGAAAATCAATAATTCATCCTCATACATCTTTCTGCACTTCACTGGCTATTGCAGACAAAATTAACAGCAACTCTGACAGCCAAGAGGAATGACTCTTTTTTTCCCAGGAGAGTAGCACCATTTCAGTCCCAGTGACATTGTCTCTACATTTTTCACTCTTTGCTCTGCAAACTTATGAGTCAGATATTTTCTGTGACTTAGCTTTATCTATAGTTTGAGCAATTATTATTTTTAGATAACCAAAAATAATAAGTATTTTATGTCTTCAAGAAACAGTCATTCCTTGGATGTATAAGAACAAAAATTCAATAAAATCAAATCAGTAAAGACTACTTATGAGCTGCAGGAAGGGGCATTAATATTTTACAAGGTCTGTAAGCTATGGCAGAGGAGGGGTCATCAGATGTTATAATCGGGGATCATTTGGTTGCTGAGAACAGAAACCCATTAAAGCTAACCTAAGTAAAATAGAGTTTAAAGTAAATGTATAAGAAGCAAACTCTTAAGAATATAAGAACTAGAAATGGAGCAAACTCATGCCCTAGAGTGACTAAAATGTTACGTGAAACTGTTTCTCTCTCTCTCTCTCTCTCCCCCCCCCCCCCCCCC
>NW_007736601.1:19773-22825 GCF_000696425.1 Galeopterus variegatus
CCCCCCCCCCCCCCCCCCCCCCTCTGTCTGTCTCTGTAAGAGTCATCTCACTGAAGGAGAATGGGCTCCTTATTCAAACTTTGGTTCAGTTGTTGAGACTGATAATGCCACACACACATACCAAAAGGCTATGAAAATACTTACTATTCCCATATTAAGACTTTCTGAGAAGAACAAGGCAGGCTCTCAAGCAGTTCCAAAAATGGCTTGAGATAGCAGAGGGATGCTTGGCTTTGTGGTTTATCATGGCTAAGGGGTAAGGCTGGGATGAGTGTTCTCAGACACACACTTGCATGTTTGAACTTCCCACCAGTATTAAAGGAGGAAGCATCTGAGGTTTCTTATCAGTTTGTCAAGATGTAGGGCAGAAAATAAA
Organism: Galeopterus variegatus; assembly: GCF_000696425.1. Taxonomy (NCBI): domain Eukaryota; kingdom Metazoa; phylum Chordata; class Mammalia; order Dermoptera; family Cynocephalidae; genus Galeopterus; species Galeopterus variegatus. The sequence goes on from NW_007736601.1 coordinate 20,150, forward strand.
AGTGGTGGAGGGTGCAGCTTGAAAGCTGTCAGCAGTCAATCATCAAAATGTGGCCAGACTCTTTATTACATTCTCTGTAACCCATTTGGGCCCAAATACTCTGTGATTTCAGTTTCTCTCTGCAAATCTTTTTCATTAACTTGTTTGAGATCCTGCTCCTTCTGTAAGTGTCTTATTTTCTGTACATCTCTTCCGGCTCTGTTATCAATGGACAAAACTGTAGCCACAACTCTCAGTGATCTTTTAATGTTAGTGCCTATGACCATGTAAATGACTAAACCTCTTTGTCCAAATTAAAGAGTGAGGGAAAGAAAGGGAGAGAGAGAAATAAAGAGAAAAACAAAGAGAGAAATGAATCCTATGCTTGGATTTTCCCTGTGCAAGGTACCCATGCTAGTCCACTCAATTCTGTCTAAGGAGATAAGGTCATATTGTCTAAATATAGCCACTCAGGTACCCTCTTTCTAAAAGTCATGTGGTTGGGGTAAATTTCAATAAAAAGAGTGCCAACAGGGACATTATTATGACACCATTTATATGCTAAGTCAATGTCAAGAAATGCAATACCAGATCAAATTGGGGGATCTCTGTATGAACATTGATCAGAGAAGGTGTGAGGACAGAAGGAAATGGGTACAACCAAGCACATGGTAATTCCATACATTGCACAGTGTGCTGTACAAACTGGGTACATAGGTAAGTGATTATCTTTTGAATGAGGTCAAGAGTAAGCAAAATGTCAGACATATTAGTAAAAAAATCCAACAGATAGATCCATCATTCAATAAATGCTTAATGAGCACAAACTATGTTTTAGCTACTTTTCAAAATACTAGGTGTAAATCAGTAAACTGAATGGAAATACCCTGACTATACAGCTGTAGTCAGGAAAGGGAGACAAATAATAAGCAAATAAATAAACAACTTATAAAGTTTTGTAGTGATAAGAATATTTTATATATAACACAGACAACAGAATTCTATGTAGGCTAATAGATTGGTTCAAGTCAGTAGCCTTCAAAACCAAATCTTATAGTCCAGATTGTGAACCAAACTTTATGTCATCCAGAAGCCCTATTTTAGACTCATTTTTGTAGGGAACCCTTTAAATCATTATACCTGAGTGAAGAAATTATGGTTAGATTTGAAGGTGATATGCCCATGATAAGCCTGTCCAGATCTTGGGATTTAGGGGAGACTGATTCATTACCATTTGGTTTCTTTAATAGAACTCTAAATGAAATTGTGAAATTGACCATTACTTGGGCCCTCCACTAACATTCATGACTTCCCTGCTTGCTCCCCAGAAGTTTTCCTCTCCCCTAACTGATTCTTTTCATAGTAACTTCTCAGTTGGTGAGTCAATAATATTAAGGAAGAGGCCAGAAAGTACATTAATTTCTGTCTATTCTATCAAGAATAAGTAAATTAGATAAAAAAAAATACATCTGTTTGAAGCCAATGGTGAGCTGTTGAGGCATCCAGAACTTGAGGTGCTAAGATTTTGGAAAGATGTGAAGTTCATTCAGGTGAGTTCACTATTATTTATCCAGTTAAAATATGATTCGTAGTCATTTCCAAATGACTGTAGCTCAGACCTGTAGCTCACATAGAGCTCTATAGAAAGGACTATTATGAAGATAAAAGACAAGTGATTGCTGATGTTTGTCCTCAGGGATTTCATCTGGTAACATTAGCCTTTTTTACGTGAGCCCTTCACATGCCGTGATATCCAGGCCCAGGCAATCACTTGGAGTCCCTCGTTTGAACTAGGCCTTCTATAAAGTTTTGGCCCCAGTGGTACTGCTAAGAGTTAAAGGTGTACTCCACAATGTCTATCTTAAATACATCAAGTTTCAAAGAGCAAATAGAACAGAAACTTTTTAAAAATCCCTATGCTGTATGAGGGTACTTCAAAAAGTTCATGGAAAGATTAATTTTATCTTTCAATTCTATTTTTTCACGAACTTTTTGAAATTCCCATATATATTTAATGATAATCTAATTAAAACAGAGACCAAAGCAAGGAATATGGGATATCAGAGGGCAACACTAATATTCTCATCAGATATGCTCCTCTCCAGTGTTTCCACCTCTGTGAATAAACCTTACACCCAACTAGTTGCTTATGCCAGGCACTTGAAAATCATCTTTTTTTTTTTTTTTAAAAAAAGCAACAACAACAACCAAAAATAGTTTTATTGAGAAATCATTGACATAAAAATTGTGTATGTTTAAAGTGTACAATGTGATATTTTAATGTACGTACACGTTGTATATGACCACCACATTCCAGCTAATAACCATTACATAATTACCTTGTATGTTGAGATTTAATTTAAAATTTATTCCATTAGCATATTTCAATCATACCTACCATACAGTATTTTTAACCATTGTCCATATGCTGTTCATTAGATCTTCAGAACTTGTTCATTTTGCATAACTGAAACTTCTAGTACTCAACTCTATCATCACAAATTCCTGTCAATTCTTCTATATCCAATTTTAATAAAGTCCACTTTATAAATTTTTTCTTTTATGATGTGTGATTTTTTGCATCCTGTTTAAGATATATTTGCTTAATTCTCCTATATTTTCTTCCAGAATTTTATTGTTTAAACTTTGACATTTTCCTATTGAAACGACAACCATTACTAAATTGAAGGTGCCAAA
>NW_007736601.1:23440-25875 GCF_000696425.1 Galeopterus variegatus
AGATATATTTGCTTAATTCTCCTATATTTTCTTCCAGAATTTTATTGTTTAAACTTTGACATTTTCCTATTGAAACGACAACCATTACTAAATTGAAGGTGCCAAATTTGTAGTAAATCAAGGTACTGGATATGTGTGGATATGTTTCTATGCAATTTGTTCTGCTCCACTGATTAAATTGTCCAATATTACGTCAATACCACACTGTCTTAGTTGCTGTAGCTTTATAATAAAATTTTGAGATCTACTTGTGTAAGTTCTCCAGCTTTGTTCTTCTCAGTTTGTCTTAGATATCTTATACCCTGGTCATTTCTAAATAGAACCAGCTTGTCAATTTTCAGGAAAATATTATAAAATTATAATTGGGGTTGTATCAAATCTGCAGATCTGTTTAAGTAGAATTAACACCTAAAGAATATTAAATCTTCTAATATATCAATAAGGTATAGATTTCCATTTACTTAGGTTTTTCTTAGTTTCTTTTATCAAAAGATAGATTTAAGAAGTTAAATACAAGCCATAAGTAGGGTGAAGATATTTGCAATACATGTGCCTTACAAAGGAAAGTATCCATAATATGTAAAGAATTCCTCAAATCAAAAAAAATCAATTAAAATAGGCAAAAAAGATTCACAAATAGTATACTGAATCAATAAAATTTGCTGTATGCAGCCTAAATGTCCATTGCCAGATGACTGGATAAAGAAAATGTGGTATATTTACACAATGGAGTACTACTGTGCCATAAAAAAAGAGTGGAATACTACCATTCACAGCAACATGGATGAATCTAGAGAAAATTATGTTAAGTGAAATAATCTAGGCACAGAAAGAGAAATACCACATGTCTTTATTCATAAGTGGGAGCTAAAAATATAAACCAATAAATTAAAAAAAGAAAGATACGACAATCACAATAATATGTTTTGAAACTTTCAAAAGGGGAGAACAGTACTGAGATTAGCAGAGGTGGGAAAAGGAGAGGGGGAGAAGGGAGGAATTGGTAAAGTGCCATGAAAAATGATTACATTGTATAATATGACTATACTAATTATTCTGATTTGAGCATCACATATTGCACACAGGGGTGGATATGGAACTTCGTATAACTTCGTATAATGTATGCTATACGAAGTTATTACGATTCCACCACCTCCCCACATTTTATGCCACAATTTATATCTGTTTATATTTTTTGTCACTTAACAAATTGTTGTAGCTATTGTAATTTTTAAGTTTTATCTTTTAATCTTCATACTAAAGATATAAGTGATCTACACACCATTATTACAGTATTACATTATTCTGAATTTGATCAGGTACTTATTTCTACCAGTTAGTTTTATATTTTAAAAACTGCAATTTGTGGTTATGAGTATACAGCCAGTATGGTACATTCAAAAATGTGGGTGAATCTTATATACATAAATAACCATAAGCATATAAACCAGATGCAATACAAGAAATGCTGTATGGTTTTATTTCTATGAAACTCAAAAATAGAAAAAACTAACCTATGGTGATAGCTGTCAAATAGTCATTCACTTTGTGGGGGTACTGAGCTGAGGGGAGTATGAGGGGGTTTCCCACGGTGCTGAAAGTGTTCTGTATCTCTATCTGGCTGGTAGATAAATTGCTTAAATGTACTCCACACTGAAAAAGTCACTGTGCTGTACGCTTTTTTTTCTCTTTTCTGTATGTCATTGTATTTCATAATATTATATGTATATAATCTTAATACATATATAATTTCCAATATTCTCCATCTACTCTGCCACTTCAATACTGAAACTGCACTGTAATAATCCATTTCTCCCCCTCCCTTCACTCCAGTAGCCAAGGCGATCATTTTAAAGCATAAATCTGCTATTTTACCCTTTGCCTAAAATCCTTCAGTGGCTCCCGTTGAACTTAGGATGAAATTCAACATTTTTACTTGAACTACCAGGCTTTACCTAATTTGTCACCTGCCCGTAGTACCTCCAGAAACTCAATGTAGGATTTATGACTGTTCTGATCTGGTCGTATAAAACTCATGAAGATTATAAGGTGGAGTAGACTGAATTATCAGCCATGATTCTTCACCATTCCCTGTATCTACGTCTTTTACCGGGATATTTTGGAGTTCCTCCCACAAATGTGGAAGTGTCTCCTCCTTATTTTTGTACTCAGCTATGTGAATTGCTTTGTCCAGTGAGCTTTTAGTTGATGTGATGGGCAATGGGACAGGCCCTCATGCCCTTCTGCCATCACTATCAGCTGGCTGGTCCCAGAAGGAAGATGAGAGACATGTGGAGCAGATCTGCTTAGTTGGCTCTTAGCATAAAGCAGAGCCATGTCAGTTCATACATAGACAGTGAGCCAGAAATAATTGTTTACGTTTGTATGCCACTGAGATTTTATATTTGTTTTTTTTTTTTTTTTTTTTTTTTTTT
>NW_007736601.1:26875-30021 GCF_000696425.1 Galeopterus variegatus
GTACCGGACCGGGGACCGGCAACGGGATCGCAACCCTCGGTGTTGCTCCCGCGCCTCGCTCAGCCAGTGAGCGGGAACCAGTCTGTATGTGGGATCCGAACCCTCGGGCGGGAGCGCAGTCGCGCTTCCCAAGCGGTGCACTATCCAGTGCGCCACCGGGCCGGCCCCGAGATTTTATATTTGTTTGTTAAGTAAAATTATTGTTGTAACATTGACATAAGAGCTAAATTCGACCCAAACCACTCCTTTTATTGCTATTGTCTTTGCTTACTTGGCTATTCTTATTTTATATCATTTTTTTCCTTAGATCTATGACTTTCTTTCAGCTCATAAAATTTTCAAAGTTCTATTCAGACCACAGTCCTTAAAATATGCTATTTCTCTTTTTGAATGGATTAATGCCAAATATCAATAGAGCAATAAAGTTTAAATATTGTTAGAACATTACTCCCAAACATAATTAATCATAGCAAAGGCAGAAAAGGAAAGAAGTAAAGAGAAAATAACTAATACAAATAAATATTTGTATAAAAATAAATTATTTATTTGTAAATAATAATACAATTATTAATTTGTAAAAATAAATAATAAATATCCATCTATGATGCATAGAAAACAAAAATACAGTAGTAGTGAATCAAAACGACCAGAAATAATAGTAACATTGAATGAGCTGTATTCTTCCAATTGAACTCAAAGTCTCAAATCTTGTGTAAAAAATAATCAGGCGTATTTCTAGAAAAGGCATTAAGACAAAATAAAATGAAGTTTGGAAAAAAAGAATGGAAAAATTATATAAGTAAATACTAACAAAGAGAAAATGAAACTAGCAATATTAATATCTCAAAAAATATAATTTCACAGGGAAAATTTAATTGAATAAACCAATTCTTTTCCAAGGGTACAATTGAACAAGAAAACATGACCTCTATAGACTGTATTTGTAGTCTTCTGCCTTTTGTCTTTCAGTTGGGTTTGGTCAAAGGAAGAGAGAGCAGTGGAGAGAGGATGGTAAGGGAATAAGGTATTATACCTCCCTTCTTCCTCTCTACAGGGTCACAACAGTTTAGCTGTTGTCCCTCTACAAAGCTATAGCTGTGGTCAAGTGACTTCCTCACTGAGCCTCCTACAACTACAGCCAAAGCTGCAGCTACTATCTCCAGTTCACTTACTGCTCCTTCACCTTGCCCCTTTAGGTCTAAGAATGATAATCTCTGGATCCTTGAGGTTATTAGTTCAAGAGTGCTTCATTATCTCATGTTTGTTTCCTTCATCCAAATCAACATCTTGTAAATAGAGCCTATGCGAAGCCATTTNTTTATCACTGAATTTCTGAGACATAGCACTGTTTTATATTAATGACCTTCTTTTATTGACTACCTACCCTATGCTATACCCTAAATCCTTTTTGCCTGTTCTCACATTTAATCCCCATAACTCCTATCATGTAGGTACTGTTATTATTCTGGCTTCATGAATGAGATTTCTGAGGCACCAGAAAGGTTCTGAGCAATTGGTGGAAACTCTAGGCTAGAAAATATTCTCTGTTCAAATAGGGCCTGGATTTTTCTTTTTTGTTCTAGTTATTTTTGCAAAGAAGAGCCAAAGTACCTTGGGAGCCAAAGGACTAATTGTGAAATTTCTCTTGGCCATGATTTTACAGGCAATACTGTTCACATTAAGTGGTTTTGAAAAACGGCTGAATTTTAAACTGTCCATCTTAATCAAAACTTTCTTTTAAATATACACTCTTCTCCTGTATTTAAAGAGCACATATTGCTGTGGTTCTTAAGCTTATCAAAAGGTCACACTAAGATAAATTATAAGTGGAAGAGAGGAGAAATGGCATGGCAAAGAAGTGGAGATTTGTAGCAGAGAGAAGTAGCAGACCCAGCAGGAAGAAATGTGGCTCAATGTAAGACAGTCAGGGTTGATGAATATAAGGAGAAAGTAATCCAATTCCTATAAATGCCCGTGTTTATAGGAGTGAAAAGGGCAGGTCCGAAGCCCCGTTGCTCCAAAGAAGTCTTTATTAGAGTGTAGGAAAAGAGCCTACATAAAAACAGTCTGAATTGTTCTCACAAATCCACTTACCAGAAAAAGTCCTGTCTGGAGGGAATTGCATCTGAAGGGTGAGAGGGTTTGAATAAAGATCAGTGAGGCTGAGACGCAGCAGCCTTGACGTCAGTATTCTCTTTGTTTTACTTTTCCTGGTTACCTTTTCCATTATTTTGAATAAAGATCAGTGAGGCTGAGACGCAGCAGCCTTGACGTCAGTATTCTCTTTGTTTTACCTTTCCTGGTTACCTTTTCCATTGTTTTTTTTCTCTTAATCTCCTAGGTAATGACTTATCTCTCAGACATTTTGACCACAACCACGTCAGCTCCAGTACTTGCCCAAAGCTCTGTCTGCTTAATAAGAAATGTGCCTAAAATTCATGGCAAGAGTCAATGCAGTCCAACCAACTTCATTTATCAATGTATAGCAATATCCTAAAGATTTTCCTCACTGAGGATGATGGAAGTTACTAAATGCATCCTGTGGACTTTTTTTTTAACAAGAAAGGTCATTATGTTTGGGGGCCTTATTCTTACAGGAAGCAAGCTTGCATCCTAACTATTGTACTATTCACTGGATTGGCCACTCCATGTCCTGGGCCCTTTCTATTAATCAGTCTCTTGGTTTGTACTTGACCAAAGTTTTTGTCTTAGAGTTGCCATGGATCATTTTTAAACAGGATTTCTTCCTTTCAGTGCACCCCCTGCAATCTGCTTTATATGCAAGAAATAATCTTTCTATCATAGACCTATGGGAGAGCAGCTTGCAGGTATGGAAGTTCCCTGAATGTAAAAATGGAGAGTCTTTGGGGTATTTGTCTGTACTTATTCCTTTTAAACACAATCACCCTGTTTATGCTCTATGTCCATATAGCTTCAAAAAAAAAAAAAATCAAACCAATGAAGAGCATAAAATTTAAACAATTTCTCAACAGCCTTTCCATTTAGCTTTTCTTAAAATAAAACTTTGTTTATAGTATATGACATCGTTTCATTTTCCTTTTAAAAATTTGTTTTAAATCTCAGGGAAAATATTGTTTAAAATTGCCAATAAGCCCAGCACTCAGTTATTTACAGTATTTTTGTTT
>NW_007736601.1:30868-32691 GCF_000696425.1 Galeopterus variegatus
AACGGTCATATGGGAACACCTAAATGCAAGAGGCTGGGAGGTGCAATTTTCTGTGTGCTGAAAGAAGGAAATGTCAGTTTATTGAGCATCTACTTCATCTCCATGGCATGTGTTTTCCCATGTCAATACACATCTTTGAAAATGTGATTTTAAATGATTACAGAGATGATTACTGCTGACTCTGATATTCATATCCCCAACTTTCAGATTTGTGATCGAATACCCCAGAATCCATTTATGTTTTTGGAAGTATGTCATTAAATTACCACTTGTCTTTCAGTTCATTTCTTGTTTCTGTTCTCTCTTCTTGCTTCAGCATCTCACAATAATCTTAATGAGGAATTTTCTACTCTAGACCTGAGCCTGCAAAAACTTAATTAGCTTCAGAAGCTACTACACATGTGGAATAATGGGAAACATAAGGAATATTTTGAAACTGGCCAATCATTCACTTTTCTTGCCTGTTAATAATTTTCTACTTTCTTTTGGTAGGAAAGAAATAATTTCCTACTTTCTTTTGAAATTACACCCTTTACTACTCTCAGATCATGAACTTCAAATGGAACAAACTTCACTTCTAATTCCAGGGATAGGAATTAATCCCATTTAATTTAGATGTTTGATTACAACATTGTCTTCTCATTTCCAAAGTAGTTATTTCAAGGAAAGTAGAATCTGCTTGAGAGTGGCTGAAACTTAGAAGAAAAGCAGACAGAGTCCTAATTTTATCATTTGATTAGGTACATCTATTCCTGAAATTTGTATACCAATGGATTTTGTCAGTTTTATATAAACTGAAACATTTCAATTTGGGCTAGACTTCTTTCTCTTTCAACAAAGGGTCCTAACTAATAATAAGCATGGAAACATGGAGAGTTTTATCAGTTCAATGAGATGCCACTCCAGGTAAAGAAAACAAAGTGATATTCAGGAAACAGCAGAACATATTGAAAATAAAAGACTACAAAATGAAAGGATTCTTATTGAGCAAATCAGTAAACTGGACAAGGAAAGGAGAAAAGGAATAAAATAATGAAGGGGGTATCAAATAAGTCCATTATCAAAAAGATAAAGTTTCAGTGCTTGTTTAGTAACTAATCCCCCAAATTATGGCATCTGCCATGCTGTCCTTTTAAGCATGGCTGGGTAAGCTTCATCAATTTAAAGAGGGGTATATTTCTAANGAAAATATTGTTTAAAATTGCCAATAAGCCCAGCACTCAGTTATTTACAGTATTTTTGTTTTATTTCTGTTATTTTTCAAAAAAAGTTATAATGTACTATTTTTATATTTAAAATATAATTCAACCCTATATTATATGCATTAATTAGGGTATGTTAAATGCTATGTGCAAAATGCTATAACAAACAATTCCAGTTGCAGTTCCCAACATAACAAAGGTGTATCTCTCACTTAAATCATAGTTAAGCATGGTTTAGTAGGGACACACACTCCACCCAGTCACTCAGAGACCCAAGATCCCTCCACCTAGTGACTATGCCATCTTCTGGTGCTTCAAAGTTCTACACTGGCTCCCCTGGATCTGGAGGGTAGATAAAAGTAAGAGTTAGTATGGAAGTATGAAAGATCTAATAGGAAATTTCAGAAGTCAGGCCCGAAAGTGTTAGGTGTGACTTCTGCCTACATTAAGTTGACCAAAACGGTCATATGGGAACACCTAAATGCAAGAGGCTGGGAGGTGCAATTTTCTGTGTGCTGACAGAAGGATATGTCAGTTTATTGAGCATCTACTTCATCTCTATGGCATGTGTTTTCCCATGTCAATACACATCTTTGAAAATGTGATTTTAAATGATTACAG
>NW_007736601.1:34496-37889 GCF_000696425.1 Galeopterus variegatus
TGGTCCAGCTCAATCTGAGCAGAGATTGGATATAGACTTGGCAAGAAGTTCAGTAATCAAATATCCAGGGAAAAAGCAGTGATTCCCTAGAAAAAGATTTGGAAAAGCAAAATAAACTCTCCATTGCCATCATTTCAGTGTTTAGTTGCATTTCTGAGTCACGGGCTTGCAAAGAGTTTTCTTCTTGCACACATTACTAGATGAACACATAGTAGCTTACACTTAAAATCTGGCTGATACTACCCTTCAGAGCATTTAAATCTTGATGGGACTGTTAGAAGATTGAGAAATTGTCATGACAATTACTTTCTGTTTTACACGTGATGGGAACTTAACTTAAAAATGGTAAACTATTTTTTTGGTTCTTGGAAAACCACTCAATGGGTCATTTACTTGGGAAAATGTTTTCAGAGACTATAAGCAGAAGTGGAATTGTCTCAGAAACTGTGGAATTATGGTGGTGCAACTTCTCGATGTGCTAATGTGAATGTTCTTTGATGTTGGGAAGAAACACTTCTCTGAGTACTGTGTTTTCTTCAAAGAAGGTCTAATTTCAAAGTATGGATTTAGAATGGTGTACCTCCAAAATATCAAGTATCTGGTGGAGTTGTAAGTGCTTCCTTTGAACTACTTTGTCACAAGAGAAACATTTATCAACATTACCAACAATATCCATGTTGCAAAATTCAAACATTAATTTCTGTTCTCCTTTAAATAAATAAGTCTCAGCAGCATTTTACAGTGTCACCTCTTCCTTCCTGAAATACTCTTCTGAATTCTGTCTGCATCAACTTAAAAGTCTTGGATTGCAAATTATTAAACAATACAAAAATCTGGCTTAAAAAGTAAAGGAGATTCATTGGCTTATATAAATAAGAAAAGTTCAGGAGTAGTGCAGGACGGATTGACATAGTGTTTAATCTGGGCTCTAGCTCCATTATACACAGTTGTTTCAGCTTTGCCCTTGTCCAAGAGTCAGCTTCATCCATGGGTGTGCTCTTTATGGTACAAGATAGCCTACAGCCAGATCTAGGCAAATTGCTCCCTCGTTAACAACCAAGTAGAAAAGATAGCTTTTCTTTAAAAGTGGAAAAGTGAAATCCTGAGTTTTGTATTGATTGGGACAGCCTAGAATGGAATCCTGTAGTCAACATAATGCCATGCATGACTTGACTTAAGCCAGGGTTACCAAAATGAATTATTGGGTCAAGGGGGATGAGATTATCCTACCAAGATTCAGACTAACTGGGACCCTTTCTGGAAGTGGGATGGAATCGATCCCACCCAAATTTTATAGCCACCACACTAGAAAGAAGGAGTGAAATGGAAGAAGGTAAGTCGAATACAAGGTCTTTCACAACTTTGGTGAAATCATGCATTTCTTTCTTAGTGTTCATTACTAGCTCCTCTTTCTGTCCAAGCTGTAAATAGTGGATGCTCCAGAGCGTGACCCTGGGCCTCCTTCTATTCTCTATGCTTTTTCCCTGGCTGATTTCACCTTCTCCCACGACTCTATTACTTTTCTTTCATGACTTTAAATGTTATCAATTGGTAAATGACTCCCAAACGTATTTCTGTAGCCTCATTTATCCAACTTTTTACATAACATCTGCACTTGAATGTTTAGTAGGCATCTCATATTTAGCATGTTAAAAGAATTATTCATTTCTCCACATTAAACTTTCTCTTTCTCCTGTCTATCCTATTAACCCATGTTAGTTAACGGCACTATTGCCCACCCAAATGCCAAAGATATCCTTGATTCTTTTTCCCTCACCTCAAAATCCAGTTCATAAGGAAATCCTGTTTGCTTTTCCTTCAAAATTTTTTGCAAGTCTAGTGGCTTCTCATCTTTTCTACAGCTACTCTCCTAGTCCAAGCCCCATTTTCTGTCACCTGAACACTGCAGTGACCCAACTAGTCTCTGCCTCTATTCTTTCTTCCCCTATGCATTAGTCTAGTTCTGCTGCTTATAACATAATANACCACATCCCTGCTTAGCTTTCTTCCCCTGCCCTCTCTTTTCCCTAGTTCCCCTTCTCCTGAAAGCATACCTTCAACAAATCACTCACAAGGGTCCCCATCTTGGCCTCTACTTCTATTAACCCCTACTGAAGGTTCCTCCTTAGACCTTCTTGACAGTCTACTCTAAGGTAGAGCCCCATTCTCCTCTCCCACCACTCTCTCTATCCCATTATGTTCTTTTATTTTTGCTCTAATACATACCATTTTGAAATTATCATTTGTATTTATTTTTTGAAAAATCTGTCTCCTAGACATGTAATAAACTCCATGGCATACATACATGTGTTTGGAAAAGCACCTGCCTATATGTGGTGACACAGTCAATATTTATTAGATGAATAGAGCACAGGCTTTAAGCTTGGATGAGGAAATGCTTTCTCTCTCTAGACTTCAATCTCTTGAACCTGGACTTTGAGGTGGTTAGATGATTTTGAATATAACTGCAGGTAAAGGGGGAAGGGTGATCTTTACTACAAGGACATAGACCAAGAAAAAGGCAGGCTTTTAGCCCTGGATGTTGCCAGGAAATCAGCCTGGAGCATCCTATAAGAGGTAATTGAGGAAGGCCCAAGTCATGTAGTGTCTAAAACTACCAGCCTAGAAATTTCCAGGTGTGAGTCTGAAGCCAGTCTGGCTTGGAGATATCTTGTTCAGCCTGCATCATTTGTTAAGTTGCCATTATGTTTGCCAACATTAAAAAAAAATGTAAAATGTCATGTAAATATCTGTATTTTCAGCATCTCTTGAAAAAAAATGTGATGCCATTTCCCCATGGCCACAATCTGCTGGGACTGAAGAGCTGGTGCCCCCTTTCGGCTGGGCACAGTTTCTCCGTGTTACCACATCCCCACTAGCTGTTCTCCTTTAGCATAATATGCTTGGTCCCTATAGGCTTTTGAGTTTGTAATCTCCATAGTGGCCAGCTGAAAATCTCTTTATTGAAATCTTCGTCTATAATCCTGTATTCTTTCTTTGAGAAGCCTTTGTTAAAAACAAACAACAACAACGAAAAAAAAAAAAAACAACAACAAAAAGAACACTTTGTCTTGTTTGAAGCTGAGCTGTGAAGAAAAGAAGCATGGTAAACTGGAGATTGTAGAACCACCCAATAATTTTGTGCAAGGTGCACTCTGCAAAAAAGAGCCAGCAGGAAACGGCCACTGGGAGCTGAAACCCAGCTAGAACTCTGCATGCCAAGCAATTTACCTTGGCATGGGACAGCCTCAACCAAAAGAAGGGATGTCCTTTTCAAAACTCATCTGTGATTCATTGACCAGTGGTGGGTCACATGTAGAAGCTGTGAGCATGGACAGCAATACCTCCTCAGGTCAGCATGGTAGGGGCAGGAAGAGTCCCTGCCCAAACTCT
>NW_007736601.1:38061-39592 GCF_000696425.1 Galeopterus variegatus
GGACAGCAATACCTCCTCAGGTCAGCATGGTAGGGGCAGGAAGAGTCCCTGCCCAAACTCTTACTCTTAGCACAGGCAGTGGCCTGTGGGTGAATGAGCTCTCTAGCTCCTAAAACACCAGAGTCCCAGTCAGTGACTCAAATGGACATAGAAGCCCAAGAGAAGCTCCCCAAAAGGAATGCTGGACATTGAGGCAGGAGTCAACTTCAAGTATAACTGTTAAGTGAGTTCATTAGAACTCAGAAGCAGAATGACTTAGAGAGATTCTGGTTTTAATTTTCAGGCAACTTTTCAATTTCATATACTCTGCAGTTCTCATACTGAGGTATTATACAGTTGTCGAATCTTTTTTTTNTTTTTTTTATTTTTATTTTTTCAGTTGTTGAGTCTTAAATACATTACCCTAAATAACAGCTCTACCTTCTGCACTGAATGATGTTACTATTATATTGAAAAGCTCTGCTCAATTTTCCAAGTGATGTTAAACACAATCTAATACACAAATTGTCAAGTGGAAGAAAGCAGACTCTTGAGTCATTTGGGATACCAGTCACGCAGCCAAGTACACTTGTTTTATGCCCTTGTCTCCAGTGCTCATTTTATTTCTTGCCCTTTGATATAGGAATTCTGCCATCTGATGCTTGAGGGAATCAACAACGTGTCTTGTCAGACAGACTTCTTGTCAGCAGAATAGCAGTGCAGTGTCTCTGTGATGTCTTTCTCACCACCTAGAATTAGTGTTCACTTTTCCATTGCTTGCTAGCATTTCACATTCCACATTCCATATGGTATTCATGGGGAATCAGATCACATTTGTACACATTTTGGAGGCAATGCTGGGAAACCAATGTTCACACTAAGCTAAGTCTAACATTGTTGGTCAGGAATCTTATTACCTACAATAGAGGGGGAAAATAGAGAGACTATTAAAAGTAGCTGCTTTGTGGTCACTAATTGAGCAAGATGTTAAAAACTGAGAGCCTGCTAGTTTCTCCTAAGACCAGAAGGAAGTTGTCATATGTTGAATTGTGTCCCCCCAAAAATTCGTATGATGAAGTCCTAACCTGCACTACCTAATTAGTTAAGATGAGGTCATAGTGGAGTAGGGTAGGACCCTAATTCAATATGACTGGTATCTTTATAAAAAGAAAGCCATGTGAAAAGACAGTCACACCTGCAGGGAAAATGCCATGTCAACATTGGAGTTACACTTCCATAAGCCAAGGAACTACCAGAAGCTACGAGACAGGCCTGAAACAGATTCTTCCCTAGAAATTTCGGCAGGGTCATGGCCCGCAAACACCTTGATTTTAGAATTCTGGCTGCCAGAACTGTAACATAATAAATTTCTGTTGTTCTGAGACATCCAGTTTGTGGTACTTTGTTAAGACAGCTCTAAAAACTCAGAGGTGTCCTGAGTTTGAGCTTTAGGGTAGGGCATCATTCCCCTTCATTCAGTGTGGTCTGTTAAATGGAAGGCATCGTTTTAGGCACTAAGGGAGAATATGAAAGGATATGATTCCTACCTTCT
>NW_007736601.1:40610-56738 GCF_000696425.1 Galeopterus variegatus
TTTTTTTTTTTTTTTCCTTTTCAGTGCTCCTTTTCTTCCCATTCTACACAGTTTCCATGCAGTCATGTGTCTGCTCTTGGTCTGCCCACCCCCAGCCCCCTCAAAGTGTTCATACTATACCTACCTTTCCCAGAGAAAAATTACCACTCCTTTGGGGATTTATTTCACTTGGGTCTGCCCTATCCAAAAACGAGCATTGTGTTGTATCTGAATTAGCACTAAGTCCTGGGTTCTAGTACCAAACTGGACAAGTAAAAGAATCTCCAATTCTTAATTTATTTTTTCATTAGGAAATTGGTAATAATGGCCTTTCTTCTTTCTATGTCAAAGCATTGGAGTGAGAATCAAATAAAGGAGAATGTCCGGAGGCATTTTGAAAACCTGTTATATATAATGAAATATTCATAGTTCTGATTGGTTTAATATGTTTACATCCAGTTAAATTTCCCTTTTACTGGGAGTCTCTGGGAGATCTACTACTTTCAGTCAAATGGAGGAACTTGAAATCTCTGCGTTTGTTGGCACCTTAAAAGATTTACACACCTTGAAAGTCAAATAATCTTATTTAATTCTTACCACAATTCAGTGAGTTATACACTGTTTTGCCTATTTTGCAGGGTATTGGAGCTCAGAGAAATTAAGTGGCTAAAGGAGTGATGTGAACTCAAGTTCAATGCTCATCTCATTGCATTTTGCAACTCCTAGAGAGGGAAGTATTTTGGATCACCCAGCCCCGTGTATGGTTTTTAGAATAAGTATTTAATACAGACAACCATAATGTCCATCATTTCTAATGAAGAATGAGATTTTAACCTTAAAAGCCTTCCGGTGGTGTAACATGTTTTTATACATGTTTCTGGGAGTGTCATAAAGAACCATGTTCTCTCAAGAAAAAAGAAAGACAGAAAATGTGAAAACAAAAACAAAAAAGAATGATGGTCAGAAGCTTAAGCTGAGTCTACCATTAAGATGAGTCTATTGTTCCCTGAGTTGAGTGCATCAGTATTTTTGAGGAAAGAGATTAAGCTAGGGATAACTCTAGAATAACTATGCCCCTGGGTATGAGAACAAAGAAAATCAATATTGATACACTTTCTTTTCTAGTGTACAATCTTTATTTTTAAGACTGAATTTTGAAAGAGAAGAGGAAAAGAGAAGTATTTTCATAATTAATATTATGTCTGACTTTTTTCTGTCCAGAGTTGTAGAAGTCGGGGACAAGTGGATCACTGTGCTTTGGAAACATCATGCAAGAGGCAGAAAGCATAAATGATGCCTTTGTCAATACCTTTCTGTTATCCATATCCCACTCTGGGATAAGGATATGAGTTGTAAGTGGGTGGATATGAAAGGAATGAATATGCCAAGCTTTTGTCTTGATATCTGGAAAGACATCATGATCCCAAAGGTGCACATTCTTCCCCCTCCATGTCACTGTTGTACACAACCTGCTTTCAGTTTCTCCTTCGCAAGGTTACAAGACAGATCCAATCATCTTGGGCCTCACTTAAAATTCCTTCAGTTATATATAAAATAAAACCTGTACCACGTAATCTGGCATCTAAGGCACTGCACAACCAGTTCAACCGTCCTATCCAGCCTCGTATCTGCTCCTAAGCACACTTGACACTCCAATCACACCATCTTCCAGCTCCTCTCCAAACAGCATGGTTGACACTCCTCCACCATTTGTTAGTAATGATGCAGCCTCCACCTCCACCTGTAAGAGGGACAAGCCTCCACCTTTCCTCCACCTGTAAGAGGGACAAGACCGCAGGATGTTTGGGCCCAGCCGGCCGCCATCCTGGCTGTTTCCGGCTGCATGAGGCTCGCTGGGGCGTGGAGTCCTGGACGACGCCTGCGCGTGCGAGACTTGGCCGTTGGCGGGCGTGGAGAACCAACGGCCTGTGCTGTGACGTTAGGCCGTTGGCCGCCCTCGTGATGAGCCTCCACAGCGCAACCGTTACCGCCCAGGCCGAGCTCATCTAGGAGGCTCTGGCCCTGTCTGTTTAGATACCTTATGGAGCCATCACCGGCGGAGGTGGCCTGGGGAGCCACGGCCCTTTCTGGGACCTTCCAGACTGGACTGTCAGCCCCTAGATGAAGTTGGAGGGGAGAGGAAGGAAGATAGCCTCTTGGAGAGATGGATCACTGGGAACTAGTGGCCCAGGAGGACTGAGGGTCCAGATGGTTGAGAAGCCCATTCAGCCATCCTTGCCTGTCACTCAGAAACATGGGCCTGGCCTGCTGGGGTCAGACTTGCATCTCACTTAGCTCAGGAAGAGGCAGGAGATGATCCACACCCAAGTCAGGGGCCACTGCAGCAGTCAGCTGGGCACCTGCTTGCAAGCAGGGGCATCTCCAGCGTTTGGGAAACACAGTTCTCCTGAGTGAGAGGATAAAGACCGGGCCCAGAAGGGGAATTGAGCCATGAAGGGAGATACATGCACGGATGAAAAGTAGGAAAAGGTTGTAGGTACTTCAGGGAGGATGTGTGGATTTCAGAATCCCCTATTGATTCAGGGATACCACAAGAGACACGTGAAGGCCTGAGTTCACAGCATCAAATCTTACATGTGGACACAGCTGCTGGACTGAGAGCAGCAGGATTTGGCACAGCTGGAGCAGGAACAGGTTGATACAGCAGCACATGAGCTTGCAGCAGCAAAAGGACATACAGCAGCTGGAGCCAGTCATCACAACTGGAGCCACAGTCTCCTGAATAGCCACAGCTGCCAATATAGAGCCGAAGACACCACAGCTGGAGCCACAGACTCCACAGGCTAGGGCCTGTGCCCTGTAAGAGGGGCTCTGTTCATCAGTTAAACCACTGGCATGATGACTCAGGGCATTCTGCTGGCTGGCTTTGCCCCACCCTCCCCTGCAGTGGTCTTCTTGTCTAGTCTTCTTGTCAGAACTGATTTTAGGTGGTTAAGGAGCCGTCTGGAGCTAGCTGGATGTTG
Source organism: Galeopterus variegatus (assembly GCF_000696425.1). Taxonomy (NCBI): domain Eukaryota; kingdom Metazoa; phylum Chordata; class Mammalia; order Dermoptera; family Cynocephalidae; genus Galeopterus; species Galeopterus variegatus. Next base: position 43,574 of record NW_007736601.1, read on the forward strand.
CTCTGACTCTGAGGGGGGTCAGATGCAGTGCCCTCTGTGCAGAGGGGGTATCCTTGGCATTGTCTCTGGATCCTCAGTGGGCTAGGCAGGGCCCACTGGTATTGCAAGGCCAGGCCTGTCCCGTGATGCTGGAGGAGGCCAGGGCAGATGCTGAAAGGACAGAGACTCAGCATTCCTGTTCAAAGCATCAGTGTGGGAACCACAACCCCCTGGTGTCCAGTTCCTGGGGAGGTTTAACAGTGAATTACACTGAAGGAGCTGCCAGACAAGCCATGACCTGTCCTGGGCCAGGGACAGGCTGGCCAGAACCTGAGCCCCTGGAGCCTCCAGAGAGAGGCCTGAAGCCCTGAGCTCTGCAGAGACCCCTTCATGCTGCTGGCCTGGGCTGTTCAAGACCAGGCTCCTGTTTTAAGGGGGTTGCCCCCATGGGCTATTGAACCTGGGCTGGTGAGCCATAGAGGGCCAGCTTATTATTCATGCTGAGGGAGACCAGCAGAGACCTGGGTGCTGAACGCCCTCCCTCCAGGACCCAGGCCTTCCTGGAGAACCTTTCAAGTGTCACTGGAAGGAAAGCAGACTTGGTCAGCTTATCACCGAAGTCCATGTGATCCTCATGGGGGATGGGCCCTACAAACCTATGTCACTAGACTCCTCGTTGTCCCTACGTGGCACCCCTGATCTGCATTGAGGACATGCCTGCAGGCTGCGGATCCTAGAAAGAAGGGTGTGTGCATCTGGGGCTTCAGCCCTGACTCAGAAGTCAGGTGGGAGAGTTCTTAACTGTCACCTACCTCACTTGCAACCTAACATGGGGGCCTCTCTATAGAGTAGGTGTGACACTGTGGGGCACTGGGCCCCTCTGCCTTCTGCAGCTATCCACTCCATGCCAGGATTGGACCCTTACCACCCTTAGCTGAACTTGAGGTGCTGCTAAGGGCCTGCAGGCCCAGCCTATGTCTCCTCCCTGCATCCTCTCTGGGTCTGGGATGCCACTTCTCCTCACTTTCTGTCATTATGGTTGCCCTGATACTCTTATATGGTTGCTCAGGAGGGAGAGGCCCCTGCTTCTCCCTGGAGGGCTGTTTCTGCTCCCAGGTGGGGGCCTCAGCTAAAGTATATGGATCAGACAGCTTCTTTAGCCTCTGAAGCTCTGCCACAGCAGCCTGAAGGTACCTCAGCACCTTGTTCTCCAGGGCTCAGTCCATGGACTGTGTTTCATGGAGAAACACAAGCCTGAACTCCTGAGGCACCTTCAGGAGTAGCTCTAGGCCCAGTGGTGGGAATTGGGTCATGAGGAGCCCCAGGGAGGGGTCAGTGCCTGCACCCTGCTCCCACCCTGGGCACCTTTCCCTGGACAGCTGTGGGGTCCTTCCTCGGCCATACCTGGGTTGCAGCTGTGTACAGGAAGCCAGGGCCAGAGGGAGGCCCAGCCAACAAAGCACCTGCCCCTCCTGCCTTTTATCTGTGTTGTGTCAGGGGTGAACTCTGGGGGGACCCATGCTCGCCTGCCCAGCCCACCATGCCTGGCCTGGCCCTCTCTCCCACCATGACAAGTCCCTCGGGGTCAGAGCAATGGGCCATGTGGTCAGCATGAGCCCTGCCTTCAGCTGGCACGGTCTGTCCTGCCTGCCCCCTAGGCACCCTTGGGCACATGTGTACATACTTGTGTACTTTTAAAGTGGTACGGGCCGTGGCCATGATCATGCACTCGCCCTCCAACACGTAGACATCCCAGAGCCTCAGGGTGAGCCCAAAGGGGGTCTGTGGAACAGTGGTCGTCAGGGAACTCAACCCGACCGGGCTGGGGCCAGTGGCCTAAGCATAGCTCATAGGGTCTCAACCTGTAGTGAGGAGGCACCCCTAACATGAGAAGAGACCCCTAAGAGGCTGTATCACACAAGATCCTGCAGCTCTTCATGGGTGAACTCACCTCAGTAGGGGTGTGGATCCTGGTAAAGGGGGAATCCCTTAAGACTCAGGGCTTCCCCGGGCTCTCCTAGGATGGATCCTGGCTGGTCGGCCCATGACGCTGGCCCCGAGACCTGGCCTCTGCTGTGGGAAGCCCCTGCTCGTGCAGGGCCTGGCTTCTCTGCCCATTGGGGACCTGCCTGTGCCTCCTGCAGGGTGGGGGTAAGCTTGGATCCCCCTTGGGCTAGGGTGCCGGGCAGTTGGGCAGAAGGATCCCAAGCCTGGACTATCCCTGCACATCTCACCTCCTCAATGAAGCACTGAGTGAATCAGGTGGTATTAACTCCAGTGGTCACTCCCGGATCATCCTAAAGAAGGAGCAGAGGTGTTCAGGGACTCCTGGGCTGGCATAAGAAGCTACCTATTCTGGCCCCCACTACAGATCATTCTCCAAGAGGCAGAACACTGGGTGGTGGCCAAGGGTCCTCCCCACCTGCCCACTGCACAGATCCTTAGGTGGACACACTTCCCTCAGCCCTGCTCTGCCCAAGTGTGGCCCTGGTCCCTGTGTTTCTGCCCCTCCAAGTGAAGGGAAATGAAAGCAAATTCCAAACTCATGGAGGACCCCCTGGCCCAGGAGAAGCCCTGGCCAGTACTCGGCTTCTTTCATCCCAGGAGGGGCTCAGGCTTGCCCTCTCCCCTGACCCCCTGGGATCCAGGGCCTCTGGGAATGCTTTTCTCAACACATTCTTCTATGGTCTTGTAGTCTCCAGTTTGGGACATCCTGGTATGCAGAATCCTGAAAAGCTCCAGCTCCCCAACACGTCAGAGGGTAAATCAGGAGGATGAGTCAGAGGGCAAATCCAGCTAGGCAGAGCTTGAGGAGATGGGCAGTGATCTGTGCCTTCGGCCCTGTGGAGGAAGAATGGGGACATCTCATCCTGGATGGACTCGCTGACCAACTGCATCCTGGGCCAAGGGTCCAGGAGGTCAGGCCCACCTTCCAGATCATGAGAGACATCAGAAGGGAGTGCTGTGTGGAGTTGAGTTGGGCCCTGTGCGGCCGTTAGTGGGTAATGGGGGTGGGTGATGGGGGTGTGTGGTTGTCTTTTGGACTCAGGGTCTGGCTGGTGGGGGGACACAGCATGCATAGTCACTGCTGTCTGGGCTTTGTCTGGCCATTAGCAGTGTGGGCAGCTGGGAGGGCAACCAGATGTGAGAAGGACCACAGGGAGGTTAAGAGTGGCCTGGACAAGGTGGGGGCACAGGGTCATGGCCCCAGACACAGAGGGCAGCCACAGGGAGTCTGTGGGGCACTCTGCTGAAGGAAACAGGTGTTTGACTCAGGGTGTGGGAGACCCTGGCCAACCCTGGGCTGCTGTGGGACCCTCCTGAGGAAAATAAACATTTGTGGATATAAGTTGCTGTAGCTGTAAGTTGCCATCACAGGGCCAGTGTGGCCATCCCCTGGCTTGGCTGTATGTGGCTTATGGGCAGCTGTCCACCTACTCTGCATGGTGTGGCATTTGTTGGTCATCAGCTGGGCCAGTGACCAGAAGGTATCTTCCTCTCCGAGAAACACAAGCAGGAGGGCGATGACATGAGCCCAAGAGCTTCCTCCAAGAGCCCAAGTCACCATGAAGGACTTCACCTGAGACGGCAGAGGTCACTTGGGGAGGGTGATGTCACCTGGGAGGGCTGAGGTCACCTGGGGACCTGTCACAGATCTGCCAGGTTATTTGGGGTGTAGTCTCTGTGTGATTCCTGAGAGGGTCGCACATATTTCTGTTTACAAGGAGCTCCTGGAAAGACTCCTGCCATGTCCAAGCTCATGTGGTCAGAAATGACCCCTCCCTAGATGCCCACAGGGGAGGCTGCTGTGCCAAGCTTAGAGCAGCATCCATGGGTTACTGGAAATACCAGTGCCCAGGAATACAGTGTTGTACTCAAAACAGGCCAGAAGGACATAGAATAAGGCCTGCTGCCTACAGAAGGGAGAATGGAGGGTTTTGTTGTTTTTGTGCCAATGCTGGAAGATTGTGAAGTGTGCTCTCTCCTAAGCCCTCTCTCCCCTCCTCCACCTCCAGGGATCTGTTAAAGGCGGGAGCACTCCCAGCCTCTCTGGCCTGGTGCCCAGCCTCACCTTAGCACCCACCTCCTGCACCTCTCAGGCAGCAGCGAGATGGCTCCTTTCTTATTCTCCATCCCTGCTTCAACCCTCCTCTGGGATCTGTCTTGCCTGAGACCCCTCCTTATTCCTGGGACTCCCCCATCCCCCCAGTAGCCTTACTTGAGGCCATAGTGCTCCTGGAACATGTGTTTCCTGAAGCTGTGGTTTGATTCATGATCAATTTTCTTTACTTCCTGTGAGAACATCTGTCCCTGCTTCATTCTCTGTAGGGCACAGCCAAAAGCAGGAGCCCACTTAAAACATAGAAAAGACTCACGGCCATACCCAGCTGTCATCAGATGGTCAACACTTCTGGCTGGAAAGGGAGCTATTCCTGCAGAGAGCTCCACTTGTTTTCACAGCCAGGGAGGGTCGCCAGAGCCCAGCATTGCCTGTGCCCAGCAGTCCTGGGCACAACACAGGACAACCGATGGCTGCTGGTCAGAACTGAGGGCTCCTCAGCCCCTCCTGCCTCCCCTGCCCCCAATCCCTGTTAAATAGACATGGAGCAGGCCACCCCCAGCTCAGGCCACCTGCTGCTCCTCTCATGAGGGCTATGCCTCCTCCTGGGACAGCCACACCCTTGACCATCCCTCTTTGTCCTCCCCTGCACAAGGGGCCTCTCCCTGTGGATGACAGCAAGTACCCCTCAGGCCCCGAGCTTGCTTCCCCTTGAAATGTTCCTCCCAAGACCTGCTGGTGGTGGAAGCAGCCCTGCCCTATCTCAGAGCCCTCCAGGAGGCAGGGAGGGCAGCTCATGCCTGGGCTTCTTCGGCTTTCACATGCCAGCCAGCCAGGGTGACAGGAGCTGATGCCAGCCTCTGTGCCAGCTCCCATGCCTCATTTCTGACGAGTGCCTGAGAGATGAGTGTTGCAGAGGGCCACAGGGCTGCCCAGGGCTCCAGGAGAGCTGGGCCTGGTTCTGCTGTGACAGCTCCCACCTCCCTGATGCTAAAAATGCCCTGGAGGAGCTCAGAGCCCCATGGGTCAGGGTGTGACTGTGACACCCTCACTTTGGGTCCCTAGTTGTGAGGAAAAATAAGTGTCCTTAGGGCTCCAGATCAGTGTCACTGATATTCACGTTTCCCATTTTCTACAGTTACGTTGTTTAGATGGAAAGACTTGGCCATTGCATCTTGTAGCCAGCCAACTTCTAGATTCAATTTTGCAGTCTTTTGAGTTTTTAAGTATATGACAATATACTTAGAATGCATTTTTCTGTGAAGATAATTTTGTTTTTTTAAATCTGTGTAACAGTTTCATTTTATCTGATGGTGTTAAAATTACCAGGATATTTCTGAAAACAGGAATGTTAGATACCTGTGCTTTCTTCCTTTTGATTCTCATAAAAATGGCGTCAGTGTTTCATGGCCTAAGATATTTCTATTTTTTCTTAAATAGTTTTAAAATAGTTTGTTTCTCCTCAGATATTCACGGCTAATAAGTGGCGGCTGAACTGTATTTACTAGCTTTCTGGAATCTGCTGCTCTCATCCCTGGCTTTTGTTTTAATGTGTTGACGTGATATTTAGTGACCAAAGACTGATGAGCCTCCTCTGGAAGCTGGAATGCATCCTACTGGGTCAGGGTATGTCATTCCTTTAACATCTTGATTCCTCAGACCCCTGAAGGTTATATTTAGAGTTTTACATCTATAGTCATTGGGGGGCGGTGCTGTCCCACACACTTGGCACTGTGCACCGTCACTTTCTGTGCTGATCCTGCCAGATGGAGACAGGCCAGGCCGACCTGCTCCTCCCACAGCTGCCTCCTGGGGCTCCTGCTCTTCTTTCCATCCAGTGAGCTTTCCAGCTCTTTCAATATTGGGGTGGTTTTAAGATAGAACCAAAATGCTGAGACGCTCTTCCCTTGAATAGGTAGAGCTTTTTGTCCTTTTGAATATGTGCCAGACTTAGGGACACACTTGTCATGAAGGGAATGAGGCAGAAGGGACGGGGAGAGACTTCAAGGCCAGGTTGTAGGAGATGTTGCTGCAACAAGGCAGGCCAGGTGTGGAGTCTGCAGTCCTCCAGGGCATGTGACTGACCACCCCCAGGGATCAACTCTCTACCAGGTTGGAGAATTGGGCCTGGCCTGTTCATGCTGCCTCTTGTCCAGTGTAGAAGGGCCATACCTGGTATTTGCCTGAGTTCTTGGCCTTCACAATCTTGTCACCCAACAGGAGACAGCAGGCCTGACCCTGCGCCTGGGGGGCATTTCTTTGTAGACCCATCAAAACATATATGGAGGGAAGAATGCTCTGGTGAGACAGGGCACAGGGTGACCACGGAGGGATTGGAGCATGAGGATTCTGTAAGATGCCAGCCTTGGTCTGTGTGGTTCCTTGGAAGAGGTCAGGTCTCCTTAGAACTGGGCCTCTTCTCCCACTATTCAAGAGTGGACAAGGGTTCAGGGTTTTGAACTGTGATCTGCACGTAGTCCTTCCTTTGGAGCCACCAGGAGGCATCCCTACCCCTGACCTCAGGGTGGCCCAGGCACTGGAATCAAGTGACCCTTGTAGGGTCAGGCAGGAGAGCTAGGGACCCAGGCGTGTCACCCTTTGAGATCAGGACAATGTGCCAACCACCACCTGAGAGGCAGGCAGCATCAGGTAACAGGTGTAGGCTCCGTTCACACTACCTCTGCAGACAGTGGTCACGGGGGACCTTTGCCTCTCCACTTTACTTTCTTGCTGCTATGTATTTCTCCCAGTTCTTAAGCACCTTGACCATTCATTGCCTCATCTGATCTCCTGACATTTTGCTGTAAATGAGAAATGATAGACTTAGCCAAGCTGCTGGCTTTTCTAGAGCAGCCCTTGGATATTCTGTTGCCATTGTGCTTTGGGGCCCTGATGTGACTGACCTAGAAGGAGCCAGTAAAGGTCCAGATCCAGGGCAGAGACCCTCTGATCGGGTGTGCACCACAGGTCCTAACAGGCCCAGGTGGGGTCCCAGCCTCCGGGTTGGGTCCTGGGGGCCAGCGGCCAGCCACCCTGAAGTGAAGGTGCGGTTCTGGGACCTGTAAGTTGGTCAGCAACCCCTGGGTCAGGTCCTGCAGGAATTTGTCTCTTCTGGTGACCATGTGTCACAACCATGGACCATCACCTGTGCCCACAGACTGGCCCTATCTGCCTCACAGACCACTGTCAAGTCTCTCGTCCACATACCAGCCTCCTTGCAGCAGGGACAGCTCTCACCTTCGCCTCCAGGGCACTGACATGGGGCAGCTGCATGTCACTGGAAGGCAACAGAGGCAGAGCTGAGGGTTGTGCCAGGCCAGGAGCCGTACCCCTCCCCAGCTGAGCCCCAGGGAAGGGCCAGCCCCCTTCCCATCCCTCCAAACCTCAGCCCAGGAGACCACAAGGGAAAGGCAGACAGGGCCTTCCTGCTGCTGACACCTAGGAATGTCTGGAACATGGGAGCAGAGGGAGTGCAGGGCCAGGCAGGGCTGCTGGAGGTATATGGGCATCTCAAGCTGCACAACCTAGCTGTCCCTCCCGGGCTGCAGGCAGAGCCCTCTGCAGGAGCTAGAAAGTCCAGTCCTGAGAGGAGAGTGCTGCCCAGGGGTACATGAGCTGGACCTGTTGGCATCCCCTAGAAAGTGACCCCCTCACCCAGCTGGGGTCCAGGAGCCTGGCCTGAGAAGTTCCCAGTGAGGGTGACACTGGAGCTATCCCACCAGATACCCCACCTCTCTGACAGTCCAGTGTTCACCTGCCTCTCCCTGCACCCTGGCTGCCAATCCCGGCTCTTCCCCAGATATCACCCCATCCTCTCAGGCCCAGAAACTAAGCTGTCTCTTCAGCCACTGTGGCCCTTCTTGTACCCTTGTCAGAATGCCTGCCTTGTCCAGTTCCTAATCAGGCTGTCAAGCACTGCTGGGAGACACCACTGGATGACGAGCGGTGACCAAGGGACCCACAGGCTCCAGGATCGCCCAATGCTGCACCCTCAGCTGTGGCTGCACTCTAGACCATCAGCCCACAAACTCCTCTCTCCCCCTGCAGTGGCCACGGCATGGGCACTTGACTCCACCTCAACCTGTCCTGCCCCAACTCAGCCTCTCCCGTCTTCCCTCCATCCACAGTGTTGACTGAACTGGCAGGTGGCAGAGTCCCCAAAAGGCTTTGTGGAGTCCCAGGGCAGTGAGAGGCTTTGGGACTGACCGAGGCCCCCAAGGCTTAGCAGTCCCAGGAAGAGCTACTGCTCTAGTCCCACTATATCTGGGCTGTGCTCCTCCGGCCCCCCACCTCCAACCCAGGCCTGCTCCAGTCAAATGTATCCCCGAGTCTCCTGTGCCATCTGGTCTCCCACAGGCCACCTGCCCCAGTCTCCTCCCTTCTCTCCATCCTGTGGCCACTGTGAGGACGACTTCAGGATGGGCTCCTCCACACCAGGCCACAGATCTCCTCCTGGCCACAGATCAGGAGTTGGGTGGACTTCAGATGCAGCCTCAATCTGCCCCCATGGCTTACCCTGAGGTTCCTAAGTTGGGTCCCTGCCCTTGTTCTCACCGATGGCCACACCCCTTGCTGACTCTTGTACTCTTTGTGGTGCTGCTTGGGTAGGCCCCCCGAGCCCTGAGAGGCCTGCAGGACAGCTGCCCACAGGCTGGGCCATGTGCTTCCTCACCCTGTGACCCCACCCTGCTGAGTGCCCAGGACAGGCTCCTAGGGATAGGCCTTAGCAGACATGGAGACCACACTGCTGAGTGCCCAAGGACCTGGCCCAGACCCAGCTTCATCCACACCCACGGTCCAGAGGTCCCTCGACAAGCCACATAGATCTGGCTTAACACTAACCAGGGGCTGGACTTGGAGGGGAGCTGGGCACGAGTCCTGAGCCAGGGAAAGAGGTTGGCTCAAGTCTGAAAGACATGCCCTGCCTCTTATAGGCATTTTCAAAAATTCATCTCACCCTGAGATGAGACGGGGTGACAGAGAACTCACTGCAAAAACCCAAGGTGGTCGGTGACTTTGTAGATAACTCTTCAACCCAAGTTTTCCCTGGTGTCCTGATTCAGTGGCACTGCAACTCAAAGGTGTCCCAGAGTGAGAGGACCACAGTGACAGGTGGGGAGCACAAGGGGTGTGGCTGGCCCATCCCTCCCTTGTGGCCCAAGGGAGCCCACAACCTCCTACCATGGGCCAGGGCTCACTTGCCTCTAGGGAATAGGCTGACCTGTACCTGCTCATTCTTCACGATGAAGTTTAGTCACTCTTGGGTCAGCAATGTTTCTCTGTCCTTCATGTTCCATCTGCAATCAAAATAATCCAAAGACGACACTGCACCTGAGAGCTTCAGAGACCACAAATGCTCCCATCAGGGCTCGCAGATGCTGGCCATGAAGTTTAGTCACTCTTGGGTCAGCAATGTTTCTCTGTCCTTCATGTTCCATCTGCAATCAAAATAATCCAAAGATGACACTGCACCTGAGAGCTTCAGAGACCACAAATGCTCCCATCAGGGCTCGCAGATGCTGGCCAAAAGAGCTTTGCTCCACCACCATGCCCAGGACAAAGGGACCAGACTTGGTGGCCCCCTGCAGGGTCTCTTGCCACTGGCCAGGTGGGGATCCTGCCTGAGGATTTGAGAATGGGACTGGACAGTGAGGTCCATTGTCCCCAAGGGCCCAAGACAGGCATATGCTTGCCCCAGCAGTACTTATGGTGTCCACCTGCTGAGTGGGGAAGCAGAGAAGGGCTTGAAGACCAGAGTTCTCTATATGATCATCCTCCTGGAAGCATTCATGGACCACAAAGACACCCAGTTCTCTATAGGAAAGAAATCTCATGACTGCTGCATTCTGCTTCACTGTTTACTTCCTCTGGCCAGTGCATCAGCTTAAAGTACAACAGCAACAGAGCAGGGAGATTTTTGGTTTGGGGATAAGGATGACCTATTTGACTCCAAAGCAGCCTCTGTGCTGTTGAGACCATTATCCCTTTGGCTGGAGGAACAGCAGACTCCACAATTCTGAGCATGTCACTATGATATAACTGTAGTAAAATACTAATTTCTAAAACAAAACAAAAAAGATGGACAAACACCTATTCCAGTTTCAATAGGAATGTAGACAAAGTAAATATTTAGTCTTGTATTTAATGAAATTCTGAGAACAATAGTTTTTCAAGTCAGAGATTAAAGTCAGAAAACTTCAGAGCAAATAATTTTTTAAAACCATTTTGCAAACATTTTTACAAAACACTGAGGCCAACCAATTCCTTCATTTTCCAGATGGGGAAGCTGAGGCCAAGAGTAGACATTACTTGCCTTGGGTTATATAAAAGGGAAATAGATTTATGGCTCAAACCCAAAGAGTTCTGCTCTCCCAGTGCAACTGAGATCGAGTTAATGTGCCTTTAGACTGATGATGACATACTAAATTCCACCTTACATTTATGGAGATAGAGGTGCCCCCACATACCCCTTTTGTTTAATATTTGAGAAGTCGTCTGACTCTGATGAGATTTGTCAGAAAGATGGCTTTCATCTGTGACATTTATTTTCATGCACACTTTTGTTGGCTTTGTGCAGAAGAACTTCATTTGGATTCATAAATCTGTTCATAATATGTATAATTCTTCCTTTACCTTGACTTTATAAAATAAAAGCATTCTCTCAAAGCTGTTAAATTCTATGGTTTTGGAAAACTGTCAAATGTCCTTGAAGGTCATGGCTATATCTTCATTGGCAACTCAGATTAAAGAAAAGAAAGACTATAGAGCAATAAGGCTTGTATTCTTTGAGAAAAATGTCATATCTGGTTTGCTTATTTTTGCATTTTAAAATACAGAAAAGTAGCATAAACATAATTTGTCAATTCTCAGAATAAATAAATGTTGATATTTTATATTTGCTTTAAATATGATAAAAAATTAATTTAAAAAAATGCCAAATTTGGAATGTTTTATGCTTTCCCAAGTACATTCTCTCCCTTTCTCTCTAGATGTAACTGCTACGAATGCTTTTGTATGTAACCCTCCCATCTGTGTCTAATCCTCTTACTACACAGTATGGAGTATCTTCTATTTTTATCAGTACATATTATAGTTTATGTAAATAGTATTTTATAATGCCTATTGCTCTGCACTTGTTTTATGTCATGTAAAATTTATAAATACTAATAGAAAAATAATGTAGAAAACTGATATGAGTAATTTAGTAGTGGTAAAAATAAAAATAACTCAAGATAGTTTACAAAATAGCTCATTGTGATGGATCGGACATTGAAGTTAATACCTTACATTTACTTAGCATCATGGGAAAAGGGGATAAGAAAATAACATTTGTTAAACACTAATATGCAGGGTGCTGTGCTAGGGATTTGATATGTGATTTGATTTAATTACAAAATCAGCTACAGGTTAGGTATTAGAGTGCCATATTATATATGAAAAAACCAAGGCTCAGAGAAATTAAGCAGCTTCCAAGAACCACACACGTTTTTAGAGGCAGTAGACTGTAATGATGAAGAGTATGGGATCTGGAGCCAGACTGCCTGCATTCACGTTCTAACTTTACATTCTAGCTGTGTGACTTTGGATAAGTTACTTAACTTCTCTGTGACTCAGTTCCTCATTTATCAGATGGAGTTTAGAACAGTGTGAAGACTAAATGAGGATTCTTCACACTCAGAAAAACAAGTATCTCATCTAATGTATATTGGGCAAAGTAATAAAACGTTTCCAAATGTGATTTGACAAAACTAGAGATATTTCTTCATTTTGTATGCTCATGGTGAAAGCCAAGGGTTTCATTCAATAAACACTGCTGAATATGGGCAGACAATAGGGTGATATATCGAAATAATGCAGTTTGGGGGAGCCTGGCTGCATTCAAACCTTGGAGAAGCTTGAGCATTTCAAGGGATCAACCTTCACAAATAAAGTGTTTTTGACAGTAGCTGAATGAAAAGTCAGGTTTTAGGTCTTGGATGAGGATGGAGAGAAAAAAAAATGCTCTGGTAATTATATCACTACAAAATAAATTAAAATTTAGTAGCCACTATTTGTGCTTAAAACTGAGAAAGACAGCATGTAGATAAAGGAAAAAAAAAAAAAGTGGAAAGGAAAACGTACAGGTCATGAGAAGCCCAAGAGAGGAACACAACAAAAGAAATTTGAAGAAGAAAGGAAAATGTGCTTAGAAATTCAGACCATCTCCCCTTCTGCAGAAATTCACGCACTGGAGATAGTAGGTGCTGATTTCTTACAGTGACTTAAACTCCCTGCAACATGGAAATTTCTAAGGCAAAGACAAGCTTCCTCACCTGAAACAAACAAAAAACTTGATATGCGGAGCACGTTAGGAGTTTGGGGAATTAAGAAAAGTCCTTTATGAGGATTTTTAGTGAGGGCCTCATGTGCATCCGGGAAGCTTCTTCTGTCGGGCACGTCTTTGTGGCCTCGCTGGGCAGCTGGAGGCCACGCTGGTATTTCAGGGACTTGGTCTGTTTTCTCACCACTGCAGCCCCAGTGCCTCCCATAGTGTGAGTGCTTAATAAACATTTATTGAGCGAATAAGTGAATTAGTGAGTGAACTTCGGAAAAGCCATCGCCCATAGTATTCTCTGTAGACACACAGGAATAATAAACCACAGATGACAACTTGATTACCCGTTATTATTATAAAGGTTAAAGGTGTGCATATGTGACTTTGTTTTTCCCCAAAATGTCCACACAAGCATAACGACAGAGGGAAAGGGTGCAAAGATGAACACACAAAAATATAACACTAATGATTATAGTAGGCATATATTGGAAATAACAAAAGAATTCATAAATTAGTTATGGGATAAATCGATTAAATGTTATACATGGTATGTAATAGAGTATTAGACTAGAAATTTATTATGCAAATAGGAAAATACACATTACACTGCTAAATGGAAAAAGTAGGTTGCAACAGTAAATCCAGTATAACTTCAAATTTGCGAATGACAAAATAAATGTAAGTTTTCTGTGTGTTTTTCACAGAAATGATTCTAAAAATGTTAATCTGTAGTTATCTCTGGATGGCAGGATTATTGATTACTTTCATTTTCATTGTTTCTAAGACTGTTCTTTACCTAACAAAGCCACCAA
>NW_007736601.1:57074-58948 GCF_000696425.1 Galeopterus variegatus
TATGCAAATAGGAAAATACACATTACACTGCTAAATGGAAAAAGTAGGTTGCAACAGTAAATTTGCGAATGACAAAATATATGTAAGTTTTCTGTGTGTTTTTCACAGAAATGATTCTAGAAATGTTAATCTGTAGTTATCTCTGGATGGCAGGGTTATTGATTACTTTCATTTTCATTGTTTCTAAGACTGTTCTTTACCTAACAAAGCCACCAAACTGCACTCCAAGTACTACATTTATAATCAGAAGAGTAATAGTGACTTAAAAGTAAAACGAAAATTCTCTCTTGCTGAGGCCAGATGTCTGTATTCTAGTTCCATCCTTACCTGGGGAATCTTTAGGAAGATAATTACATTCTCTCAGACCCTGCTCTCCTTACCTGGAAAATAGAAATACTAATAATGACATGTGGCCTTTCAAGGCAGGTGCAAGAACAAAAGGGGGTAAAGCATGGGAAAGCATTTTGCAAATAGCGAAATACTATGTACGTACTCATATAATAATGAGAAGGAAATTGGGGGAAAGGGGGGGACAAAGAGGGGAAGGGGACATTGGTTTCGTATGATTGAGATAAGAGAAAATGCATGTAGCCAGTGGTAATAATATTTGGAAACATCATTAGAACAGTTTTCTTATAGAAAATGTAAACATTTGTGTTCTGGAAATGAGTAAATTATTTCATGTTAAATTTAAGACATTTTCATTCCTGCTATCAAGTTATGCAGAGATGGTATGTGAGACTCCCTCAGAATGAAGCTGGATATCTGGCCATTGCTCTTTTATGCAGAGGACTGTAAGAAAAGAAAATATATCCCGCCACACCCACCCCTCACCCCACACTCTGGGCTTATATGAGTGGTGGGTATGGGAGAGTGGCAATAAATTCTCATTAATTCCTTAAAAAAAAACCTGGTTANTGAGTCTCAGGTTTTGTGTATTCTATATACAGATTCTACGTAGATTCTGTGTGTGTATATATACACACACACACACACACACACATATATACACAGATAGAAATACACACACACACACAGAATAGAAAGAATACCTACTTTGGAGGGTCATTGTAGAATTACATAAGATACTATACCAAAAATGACTAGGGCAGTGCCTATCACAGGGTATGTGTACAATGAAAAGTAGGTGGTAATATTGACCGACAAGTTTTGAATTTTTTTCTAAATGTTTTTTAAACTTAGCAGCAGTTGTGAGAAAACTATCATTAATAGATGGAGTCTGACTTTCAGACCTATGTCTTAATTTAAAACTCTCTCTAGGGAACCACATTCCACATGAGCTAAGGAATGTCATGTTCTTCCATTAAATCTCAAGTGGCTAAAAGGGCTGTTGTTCCTGAGCATGGATTTTGTTTCATTGGAGCATCTGCAAGATAGATTCACATTAAAGCTACAAACAAAATGAAATCAAATATCAAGTTAATTATTGTTTTATACGAAAGGATAAATAGAGCATTTTATTAATACTTTTTTTTTGCTGCAACAAAATATCAGTCCACATCTTTTAGTTCAACACAACAAAAGCTATGATCACATTACATCACTTTGAGACACAAAGCAAAAGGTATTTTTATTTTCTTAAGGTCAAGAATGGTTTGCATTTTTTAAACAAACTTTATGTTTCATATTTGCAGTAGCAGGGCCTCCAGTCACTAGCACAATACAACGAACAGATCAAATATCTGTAATAGACAATTAAATACACCAATAATATTTTGAGTTGATTTGGGAAATGCATTATTATTTTAAAACATTATTAAGAGGTCTGATGTTAACCTTTTTAAAAGGAAAAAAAAAAATCATTCCAACCACCCAAAAAGCTACCACAAGCAAAATGAAGATAATATACAGAC
>NW_007736601.1:60295-62423 GCF_000696425.1 Galeopterus variegatus
AACTTTCTATGGAACCCTGCAAGATATTCCTTTTGAGGTCCAACAAAATATCCCACATTATGCAACCCTAATAATTACTCAGTACCACTTGCTAGCTGCTAATCCATGATAGACTTCCTCCATTGAGAGACATCCCAACTCCATGATTCACACTTAATAAATGTTGCTAATACCTGATGCAGCCAACCTGACAATTTCACTTTTTTTAAAAAACAGGATTCTGTGTGGTATCTAGCAATACAGTGTAACAAATATATAAGTGCATTTTGCATGATCTGATAGCTTTGGCTTCCTAACCATTTTTGGATGAGATGTGCCAACTGTTTTAGTTGTGCTTTATTAACAGTGATAACTTTTAGCTCATATGAATTTAATGAGTAACTACTTGTTTCTACAGTTTTGACCAATCAACCTTTAAATCACAAATGTAAGAATGGATGACCTGAATGGAAATGATGGAACTTCATGACTTCTACAGATTTCACTTGATGGTAACTTCGTGGGTTTGTTTGATTTCATTTTTACAGCAAGACTTGCTTGGTTGATATGTTTACATGTTTACACAACATTTTTTACATTTTTGTGCAATTGCAATTAATTTAATCACAAACACTAAAAATATATCCAGCAATTAGTTTTGTTACGAATAATCATCTCGGTTCTTATAGGTATATGAGTCTTGTACTTCATCTTGCACAAATTCCTCTTTCTTTTCCCAACCATTTGGCCAACCTCCATTGGCCTGTGTTGTGGCACCATAAGACTTGGTGGTACCGTAATTTATATAATTTTGAGTAATGTCCCCTGTTTCTTCATCAAGTTCGTCTTCATGGATAAATCCACATTTTTCTTCACTTGTTTCCTCAGGGTCTGCCCAGGGCTGCTTCTCTCCTGAGGCAAATATTGCATAAAATATAACTCCGCCATAGTGGACTAGGGCAGCGATCAGGAAGACATACTGCCACTCTTCACGTGACTGCAGTGACAAAAAGTGGCACTGTGAAAATAAACTCCACATGATTGTAAAACCTAAGATCTTCTCTGAATGCTCCACCACTGAGCTTTTCATAAAATACTATCTTCAGAGAAATCGTGTCCTAATTATGTAATGAAAATTCTCTGATAGAGACTTTCTATAATATTTACACTTTCATTATTTAATTTTTTAAATCTAAATGTTCTGAAATAAAATTTCAAATATATCTATGGCCTGTTGATTTTTTAAAAATTCATAATTTCGTCTCATTTCCATTGATTTGCTTATCTTTTTATTTCGCTCTTTTTGTTTATTTCCTTGTCATAAACCATAATTTTGAAGCTCTCTATATACATTTAAGTACAAATACCTGATAATAATATTCTTCCACAGACAACTGTAGAAGAGTCTGGACTGAGGTTTACAAACAAAGCTCAGAAGATTTTTGCTTGTTTATCTTTGTAAACTAACAGCAAAATTGTTTGTTTTTTGTCACACCAGGNAAAAAAATCATTCCAACCACCCAAAAAGCTACCACAAGCAAAATGAAGATAATATACAGACAGGAAATTATATGTATTGCACTTATTGCTTGGTACACAAATGTTGCAATTCCTGTTGAATTATATTAAGAAATGACAAGCAAAATGCCTCTTCCCCATCTAAAATTCTGACTCTATGAAAGTAGAAATTGCAGTTCCCTAACCCAGCATTAGGTGTATGCTATTTTTGTTTCTCTTTTGTGAAGATTGTTTATTATGTTCCTGTGTATGGATATGTATAAGATACGCTGATATATATATAATATAATTTTAATATAATTTATTGTCCTATATATTTAAGACAAATATCTCTTAAGTGGGACTTTAAATAATAAAATTATCTACTTATAACATCTCTATTATCTTTTCATTTTATATATAGTTCTGTGGCACATTTTATATAATATTTAATTATTAAGAAATAAGGATATCTAAACCACTTTCTACTTCTTTTGTTGTTGATATTGCATTTTGAGGGCTATATCTCCACAGTAAATTTCTTATTAGATTCTTTACGGTGTATATATCTTTTTTCCCCCTAATATAAGTTACAACCAGTACAAAGTTGTAATAAAAAATACATTGAAGTCTATTTCTTTTTATATTTTTT